>NW_027107023.1:541047-552427 GCF_000696795.3 Halyomorpha halys | reverse complement strand
TATTGAAAGTTTTAAATTTAGGATAATAGTTTAATAGAAGAAATTATTAGGACAAAGGCAATTAGCCGGCAATAATGAAATTTAAAGGAAAAAAAAGGAATGGAGACAGAATAAGGAATCCTTGAGAATGACCTGAGAGGTCGAAACGTCGGATGTTAAAAAAGAATAAAGTTGAGAGAAAAGAGATCAAAATTGTTTTTTAAAAAGAAAATTATGATTATTATTAATTAGATTCATGTTAGAATATGTCTGAAACATTGCTAGAGTGAATAAAATTAATAAAACATTGTTAAGAGATTCTTTTAACTTTCTTTGGTCTTGTTAAACAATAATAATTTAGAAACTGTTCCTTAAGAAAAACACTAATTATATAATAAGAATTAAATTAACTGTCATTGCATTATGAACAGTTGGAAATTTTTAAATAGTAGATTCTGAATTGTTATACTAAATGGATTTTGCTTACGTTTAGATAACAGATAACGTTATCTTTTAATGTTTACACCTTTCTATCTTGTGGCATCAACATGTGCTATCATTTGATTTATATTAAATCATACTTTTATTTTTATTTAAATTGTTTTTATGAAAGTTCAGTTTTATTATAAATATAAATTCTTAAATGCATAATTGTGTATTCTGTGTATGAATTAGTTTTATGAATAATGGACAGAAAAGGAGTAAGGATAACAATAACAGTTTAATTAGATATTAATTTTCTAATCTTTTGTTTCATCTTCTTTTATAACTTACCATGAGAATTACCTGTTCCTAATATTAATGATACATAGTTAAGAAAGCATTTTTGATTTAAGATATAATATTATGTATGTTATAACTGTATTTCAATGTGTATGAGCTGTTGATGTTTGTTTAGTTGCATCTTGAAAGATTTATAACATTTATTTTGTTGTTGAATAAATTTTATCCCATTCATTCTGACTGGAATTATTATCTATCCTCCTATTATTTAAAAAATAAAAAACATTGACTGATATTTCAAGACACATTCTGATTGTTAGGAACTTATTTTAATAAAATGTTTTAGGCACTTCATTTGATTTTCCTTAATGTTTTTATACTTTACATTTTTAATTATCTAAATTAAAAGAAGTGTGATAATAGTTGAATAGTTAGTTGAAGAAGTTTTACAGTTAAAAAAGGGATATAAATAAAAAAAAATCATAAATGGTTGGTATGGTGATGCTATGGTTTGTGAATAACAATAACTATGGTGAATCAAGATTGGCTTTCGAGGACTTTTTTAAATTTTCTTTGTTTCAGTATTTAGAAAAATTTAGAACTGTGGTGTTCGGTCGTAAAACATAGTAACATGACAAAATGAAAACTTTTACAATGAAGTGTTTGTTAATTACAATGTTTTACATTCAACCAAGTGTCATTTGCTATAACTTAATATAAAGATTATTCTCTGAAGAAACCAAATTTCCTAAAGTTTCTTTTAACTTTATGAAATCTTGAAAAAGTGAGTGATGCTCATAACTCCTATTAATAATTTCGGTTACCATGTTTTGACTGAATGCCCGAATTTTTAGTGGTTTTCAATGGACTCTCTGCTGAGATAATTTCTGTTCACAGTAGTTTTTAATTTTGTTTATGTTTATGTCATATTATTGTTCAACAAAAAGTAAATCTGTCTTTAATTATTTAAACATAACCCCTCCCATAAAATTTGTATCATTAAGATAAAACTAGAGGGGGTGACGGTAGCAGCATGGTAACGCGTCTGTCTCCCAATCCATAGATTGCGAGTTCGAGCCCGGCCCTACCCGGGATTTTTTCAAGCAAAAAATTATGCAATACTCACTCACAATCTCCCCCCGGGCATTTGTGAGGCCCGTCAGCCAATGGGTGGCACTCACAAAAATAGGCGTGGGAGTGACGGACCCATCCTATGAAAACCACTAAAACTACTTCAGGAAAAGCGCAATGTATTTCTTAAGTACATTGCGCGAGGCCTTGGACCTCCACGGTCTGTTGCGCCAAAGAAAAAAAAAAAAAAGATAAAACTCAGTTGTTAAGATACTCAGAATTAAGAAAAATAACTTTTTTAAAAAAATATATTCATTGAAATTTACATCTGTACATTCAGTAAATTTGATCTCAGTTATAATGGAGCAAAACAGGCGTGTAGAGAACTACCCATTGGTAATTCTATTCATGTAATGACGTTTTTACACTAGCAGGTCTTGTGGCCATCTTCTTTTTAGGAGCTTAGGAGGATTGTTGGGAATGGAAGAGGATGCATGGTTAGAAACTAGTGGGTTTAGAAGATTATAATGGAAGGAATGATATCTGATTAGGGCTAGATTGGTTACATAGTGAACATTAAGGTCTTTATTTATGATTTTATTAGTGACAAAGTAAGGCGCATAGAGGATTTTATAAAGGATTTTGGGTTGTAATGATTGGATACGAGAGGAATTCAAAGGTTTAGTGGAGCCCCAAAGCTCAACTCCATTTGTCCAGATTGGCCTTATTACAGTCATGTAGATCAGTCTTTTGTAATGAGTTGGAATTTTTGACCGTTTGTCTAGTAAGTGCTGTAATAGTCAAAATCAATGTGCAGTTTCCTGTCTTTTCAGTCTTGTGTGAGGATTCCAGGTTAGTTGTTTGTCTTGATGTAGTCCAAGGTAGCAGATCTGTTCGACAGGGGTAAGATCAACATTATTAAAGGAGACTGTTGCGCAATCTGTAGGTTTACAACAAAGAGTAAATGTGATTTGATGGGATTTATTTTAATCCTATAATTACGACCCCATTCTTCGAGGGCTGTGATATGGGATTGGAGAGTTTGGGATGCAATTAAAGGGTTATTATTAACAGTGAGCACACATGTTTCATCGGCATACGTGGTGAGGATAGTGTTAGGATTGGTTGGGATGTCAGCTGTATAGATGGTGTAGAGGATGGGAACGAGGATACTACCTTGAGGGATGAATAGAATTATTGTGGTTTACTTGGAATAATCAATCGATGAGAAAGGAATGGGTGATGAGAAAGTATGTAGTAGGTAAGAATTTAAAGAGTTTTTAAAGCAGTCCTGCATGCCAGACTCGATCAAAAGCCTGTTCTATATCGAAAAAGACTCCCATGCAGTACATGAATAATAACTTAAACATAAAATTTAAATAGTTGCTGACCCACTGTTTCAAAGCTCCTGTTCAATGAAATCTCATTTCCCTGATTGTATAATAATTTTATTTATTTTTATTTTTTAGGTTGATAACAATCTTATCAGTGAAACCCCAGAAAGTAGACCAACTTCAGATGTTTCTGGGTACAGTGATGATCAGCTGACTGTCAAGATTAGATCAAAATCTACGTCAAATCTACAAGTATGATGGCTATAATTTTTCTAAAATTTTTTTATTTTTATTTTATGAATGAATTTTTTACTTATAAATTAATAATTACAGAGGCCGTTGACTAGATATTTACCTATTAAGAGTGAGAGCTTAGATCTGAGAGCACACATTGAGAGCGCAGGACACCAAGTGGATCTTTGCGCCCACGTTCAGCTGGATTCGTTGTCGTGTCGTGGCTATCTGAGCAAGATTGGCTCAAGATTCAAAACTTTAGCCAGGCGATGGTTTGTCTTTGACAGGGCAGCACGAACTTTGGTTTACTTTTCTGACTCCTCTGAAAAGAAAAGGAGAGGCGGTGTACACTTCCAGGTATAAATTTCAAATTTTATTCTAGTTTATTTATTTTTGGGAATATTATTATTCATTAACATTATTTATCCTTTGGTTTAAATTTTCTTTGAAAAAGGTTAGTAAGTACCAAATCAGTCTTTTCAATGATAGTTGTTCATGTAAAAAGAAAAATTGTAGTCATTCATTTTAATTTTCTGTAGTGGGCAGCTTCTAGGCTTTTATATAAGAATCCACTGATTTGTGAATAATGTAGGAAGCATTTTTATTAGTTATTCAGTTATGTTATTATCTATTACTGACTATTTTGAAATCGTGATTTAGTCAGTTTGTGACTTTTGTCTGGAAACCAAGAAGTTAGAATTTAAAGACTTCTATAATTATTATTTTTTTTTTTTATTAAAAAGTGTTTATTTCCTTATATTAATATGTTCAATAATTATTACATTGCTTCAGACTACATCTTTATACAATTAATTTTTCTTCATTACTTATTAAATATAAATATTATTATTATTCGGTAAAAATAAACCGAAAGGAAAAAAAAACCTTCATATATAGTCAATGTTTATATTTAATTCTGAATGTATCTTAGTTATTCTTGTGTAACATGAGAAGTTAGAACATTTCTAATTTTTAAGTTGGTTAAATTAATGAAGTTCCATATGGGACAAGACTACTGTACTTCTTACAGGTTACCGGTCATTATTTATTTGAATTATGACTTTTATTAAGAGGAAAAAGAAAGTTTTTGAAAATAAAGTATTGTGTAGAATATTACATTGTAGAATAAAGTTAACCTCATCTGTTTCAAACTCTCTTACATTCTCTTCCTTATCATCCTTTACTTTTCCTCAACAGCATTCCTATTCCATTCCGTGAATGTGTTAAAAACCTTGAAGTTATTTTCTGTCAATATTTGTCCTAGAATATCTGTATCTGAAATATCCATTATTATATTTAAACAATTCCATAGCTTTAGCCTTTATAAAGCTGTTAGCTACTGGTCTTTTTTCTTATTTTCCTTCAGTTTGATCGTTGTTGGATGCGATGATTATAAAAATCCTTACCATTACTTTCAATGCAATTCGAATTTGAAATAGTAAATTTTTTCATAATGTGTTTTTATTTCAGGATATTGAAGAGGTATATGTAGATCATCTGAATACATTCAAATCTCCAAATTCTAAAGTAACCTTTGTCGTGAAGAGCACTTCAAGGTCTTATCATTTGATAGCTCCTAGCCCGGAGGCGATGAGAATTTGGGTTGATGTCATTTTTACAGGTGCTGAGGGTTACCAACAATATCCTCATTGATTTTTACCTAATTGGTATTGGCTCTACACATATAAATGTAATTATTTATTTATATTTTTAATACATTCATCATTTTTTTTTTAATATCAGTACAAAAGATTTCAGATAAGCTAGTTGACGAATCATTAATGCCTTTAGCGTTGGTTCATACTGACTGATATATTTTAAAGCCTAGTTAGCGATTTATGGTGTAAGACAATCAGTATTTAGTAAAATAGGTCTTACATTATTTATATGAGTTTATTTTGCTTAACTCAGGGTGAAGTGCCTCTTTGTTAACTGAAACGGTGCCTCTAAGCCTTATTAATAACGTAGATAAAAAACAGATGAAGTTTATAGTTGTTAAATGAAATGTTTAAATTTAGATTTAAAAAAAAAAGAAAAGAAAAGAAAGAAAGATATAATGTGTTGATTTGTTTTGGTTTATTTCTAAGAACCTTCCTTTTCGACTTGTAAGTTCAGAAAATGTTCTTAAGTTATTTCTAGTCCTTGAACTGTGATTGTTTCACAAATTGTATTTTTTTTTTCTGATTGTATTACTTTTTGTTGTAATGTAAAGTTTCCTGGAATTTTCCAGTGAAAAAAATGAATGAAATATTGAATTAATTTAATTATAATTTTTGTACTCAGCTTAGCTGACAATTCTACTTAAGTGGAAGGTTCACTTTCGAAAAAGACTCATTTTTATCAATTTTGCTGATTGAGAATGCATTGTTATTTCTTTATTCCAAAGGAATCAATTTTCATTTTAAAAATTATTGTATTAATCATCAAATCCAAGATTGATTTTTGTTTGTATATATGTGATTGTACATATACTTTTATTTTAGTGTAAACTATATTAGGTTACCAGTGTATAACATTTTTTTTTTTTTTAATTAATATATAATAGTCTTCCTTAGTCTATTATCAGTTAATAAACATAATGTTCTCTACAAATTGTTTTGATTGATTTCCTATTTATCCAATATACCATTACTACTTTTTTTTTGTTAAAAATATTGCCAAGCCAAGAAGCTGAAAAAATTAAATATTCAAGATGTTTCAGTGTTAAATGTTTAAACTGGAAATATGAATTAAGGATCTCAAAACAAGAAAAAAATTCCCTATGAAGGTTTATCTGTTGACATTTTGTTTGGAAGATGTTTTCGTCTAATGGTTTTTATTGTTATGAATGATTTAGGTTCTAATAAATAAATTAGTGTACTCTAACTACTTCATTAATAAAATGTAAACAATAACATTCAGATTAAATGTTGTTCCTAGTGATTAACCTGAACATAATGACAGGCTAAGTATCTTTCATCTTTCTTCCACTGCAGCGATGGCCAAAAGGCACTGAATATGCTATGTGTTTATTGTCATGCTCTCCAGATCTGAAACTGCTAGATTTTTTTATTTGGGATGGCATTAAACAAAAAATTTATGCAAGCCTGGTCAATGACCTTATTTTTTTATGTAGAAGGATTATTGAAACTTAGGAAACAATGGCACATATCCAGTGCCGTTGACCTCTGCTGCTTTGGAAGAAAGATGCCAAGCCTGTCTTAATACTCAAGGTAATCACTTTGAACAACATTTAATATGAACATTAATGGTTGAATTTCATTAATAAAGTAGTTACAGCACATGCTAATTTATTTTTTATAACCTAAATAATTCATAACAATACAAAACATGAGACGTTAATATTTCCTAAACAAAACATTAACAGACCTTCATAGAAATTTTTCTCTTGTATTTAGATCCTTATTTTATATTTTCAGTCTAGACCCTTAATACTGAAACTCTGTATAAATGAGCCTAAATAAAATTTAGGGCATAGTATTTTGTTGTTTAGTGGAACATGTATCTCATAATCAAATTTGAAATCAGTTTCTCCAAAAATAAGCTAAAAGCAAATTTAGTTTTCTTGAGATTCACTCACCTTTAATAGGTACCTTTGGTTTTCAGTGTGATTAAGAAAAAACTGCCAAATACATAAGACAGTATAGTGTCTCACTGTTTTACGTTTGTTTTCGTTTTTTTGTTATATTGTGAAATTTTCTTCTGTATAAATTGCATTTTCAAATTATTAACCTGACAAAACCTCACATTTTCAACTTAAAAAAATTGGAAGTTTTTTTCCAACTCACATTGGTATACTTTATTATTTATGCTCGTCATGCCCACAAATTATAAAAAGAAAGCTAAGTTCATTTTCGCAAACATTAACAATTAATTTTGAATTTATTTTTTATAAAAGTAATGACAGCCATTTATGTACAAATGTAAGAATTCAAGTTTTATTAATTAGTTAAACAGATTAATTTTGATGTGCAATGACTTTAACGATAGTATAAGTTGATGGAAGACATGAGTGGATGAAGTTGCTATGTGACTGAAGACTTTAGGAAATATAGGGATTTTTAATGGGAAGAACATTTTAAATTCTCCTGGCTACAATGCATCATGTTTAATTTTTCTAAACCGTAAAATTTACTAGTTTCCGGAAGTTAAAAATTAAGTTTTCTAGTCTAAAATATAAATAAAAAATCGCTAATTTCAGTTTTCCTCTGATTCATATGTTTGCAATGTAACAACATTTATACCTATATTTCATATTTAATATTGTATTTTTTTTTTGTAAATATGGCTTTCTAAAAACTTTTCATATAGAGAATTAATTTACTTGGATGCATTATTACTTAAAATGTATGTACAGAAAATTAGATTTTAGCTCTTTATTTATTTTTTGTTACAAAAAACTGTCACTGTCTTAAATTTGTTAATAGTGATCGATGAATTTGAGGTTTACTTACATCCAAACTAGTTCTATCAGACATGTATTTTTTATGGTCTTTGTTGACATAAATTAAAAATATTTGTATTTTCATACTTGTTTAATCTCTAAGGTGAACTATTATTGAAAAATGCAAAAGCTTGTATAAGATCAATTAGATTAAGATCAATAATTGTTGAACATTGAATGTTATATTCAAGTATTTCTTATGCTGATAGATATGTTTGAATGCACAAATTATAACCTTAGAAAATTAAAACTAAAACAATCTATATGGCGCATATATTTTTATAAGCTTTGCTTTTAATGATGTTTCTATTTCTGTATAATAAAGATAAGTATAAACAGTTATTTATTTATTATTCAAGATGTCAATACTTCCCCTTACTACATATTTCACATATAGGTAAGTGAAACCAAATCTGAGTATTATCATAACAAGCATGGAAAATAAATTATTACCAAATTCTTTTATATTTTATATCGTTCATTGAGTATTTAGTACTATTAATAATGAGAAATGTTAATTTGTCCAATAAAACTAAATTAAAGCTACTTAAAAATTATTCGATTAAAATTTTATATTTTTTATTTCTATACAAATTGCTTAAGGGATTCTTGAGGTGAGAAAAACGATTATCAACTTTGTTCTAAGATTTAACAGAAGATAAATTCTGATGGGATCAGAAAAGATAAAAACAAGAAAATTATGTAAACTTTACTCTGTTTTAATAAAAATTATTTAAAATTCAAGAAAAAAAAAATAGTGAAATCACAACAATTTATTTATTGAATTACATTGAAATTTCATTTTACATTGATGGTGGGAAAGTGTATGGTAGTGGGTCTGGGGTTGAAGCGACCAACTGCTTCAGCCATTGGATGACTTCGTCCACGCTTTTCCCATTTAGTAGAGCATTGACAATTTCCTTGATGTGGGCTCCAACCTTCTCAGTGACCAAGGGCTTTCTGTAGGTAAGATAAGCTAACAACTCATTGTTGAGGATGCGATCAATATCTTCTTCATCCAAATCATCAATAGTCAATCCAGTGACCATATTCTGTAGGAAATGAATAATAATGCTCCATTAGATGAATTTTTGTGTTGATAATTTTTCTCAAAATAAGATACAAATATTAATCCCTACTAATATTTATCCACACTTGGAGTAGGTGAAATGCGGCTCCCAATTTCAGTAGATGACTTTGGAACTTGAATAATTATCTGTTAGGAAACTAATTTAGGATTAAGTAATTTGGTGGTTGCACATATCAGGCAACTTTCATTTAGTACTGTGGATTGTCCCCAAGTTTCGGGCACATTGATGGGCTCCTATTGTGGTTACATATATTTATTTTTTTTTGAAAAAAATCCCTTGAGACTAAAAAATGAAAAATTTATGAATAAAAAATGTTTATCTTCTGTTGCAATGAAACTTAGTATTTTAGGGTTCCTGAGTGATATGTTTGTCTAAATTAAGGTTGTTGTTGTCTAAATTAAGGTTGTTGTTGTCTAAATTAAGGTTGTTGTTGTCTAAATTAAGGTTGTTGTCTCATTTTTTGTTTTCAGCCCTGATGAAGGACTGAAATTCAAGGTGAAATTTTGGCCCAAATAAATGTTTTACTTATTTCTGTATCATTACTGATCGCACCCCGACCATTTCCTCATAATGAACTTTTGTAATCCATACAGAAAAAGAAACTTTAATCTCCCCTATAATCATAATCATTTCCTAAAAATTTAAGGTATTAGAAACAAAATTTAAACCATTGCTAGAGAAGGTACGGGTGGCCGAGCTTCATCAGGTGTCCTGGACGAGAAGTGACCTGGCTTCATCACTTTTGGTCCAGGACTCAGCCCTGATGATTTGGTTACTAAATAGTTTTCCTGCTATTATTGTTCCATTATTGACTACCACCTGAAACATCTTACAGTCATCCCAAAGGGCCAAGTAATAATCTTCCAAAACTTTAACCAGCTTTTCGAATATTAATTTAATTGTTCAAAATATTATTTCTGATTTTCTTACCTGGATGCCTCCAATAGAGTAGTCAAGATTTAATGATGTGATCTGAAGAGAGTTGTTAACAATACCGAACTGGATGTCACCACTTTGAACCAGTTTATTAACATCAGTTCTGTTGGCAAAAAATATATATAGTTTTATATCATTACTAGAATTAATTCCTAATAATTTTTAGAACACTATATTACTTTCTGAATTTTTACATTTTTAGCTTACTATATTAAATTGTGATTTGACTTACACAAATACTCCTTTTCCCTCAACTTTCTTCTGGAAGGCTGTTCCTGAGATATTGTAAATGCCGGAAATATCTGGAGTTGGAAAAGTTACAGAAAAGGAAGCCGTGAGTTGTGTAGCATTGTTGGATATTTTGTCAATTGTGAAGTCACCAGCATTTTTAATTTTAGCCTCATGTGCAGAAATGGTCAAGCTGAAAATATAAAATTTCTCCTAATTAAACAAAAATCTCCATTAGTATTTTATTAATTTTTTCTAGATAATTTAACTAAATGAAAACACAAATATAAACAGTAAGTAATAAATAGCAAAGGCCTACTTGAAAATTTGATTTGATAATTTTGGCTGATGTCCATGTTATGTTGTGCTAAATTCGAAAACGAATTACGTTGCCTTCCACCATGAACAGAGTTTTGGCATATATGGATATTCATGTAAATTTAGTCCTAGATTGGCCTGGTAGGCTTCGTATAACAGTTTCGTAGCTCAAATATGATGGAAATCTTCCATAGCACTTAAGGTACTCAACCAATTGAATAACCAAATGGGATTATAGATCAATTAAAATTAGAGTCGTAATTACATGTTTAAATATATTTGAGTGACATTTTACTGTCTTTCAATCTAGATAATGTATACTTTATCGTTTTGTCCACAATAAGAGAAAAATCATATAAACAATTTAAAAAGTTGCTATAAAATTCAACTTTAAGTATTACTCTAGTATACTATGACGTAATCTAACTTTAAATATTACTCTAGTAAACTATGACGTAATCTAACATTAAATAATACTCTAGTATAATATGACGTAATCTAACTTTAAATAATACTGAGTATACTATGACGTAATTTAACCTTAAATATTACTCTAGTATGATATGACGTAATCTAACTTTAAACGTTACAATCATAAAAATTCACAATTATACCAACATGCTCGAAAACTTGGAAAAAACTGTTTTCTTTATATGTGTGCCGGGTCACGTGGGGATCGCCGGAAATGAACTGGCGGACATTGCAGCTAAACAAGCACTTGCTCTTCCAGGTCAGGGCGCGGCCATTCTGACACCACAAGAAATAAAGCTTCCGATGAAAAATGAGATATTATCTAGTTGGCAAGCCATGTGGGATGAAAGCCCGCCAAGCAAATTAAAAAATATCAAAAAAACCATTAAACCATGGATCACATCATACCGTTCCAATCGCAGGGAGGAGGTAGCTATTGCCAGATTGAGAATAGCTCATACGAGTTTAACTCATAGATATCTGATCAATAAGCAGCCACCGCCAAAATGTCAATACTGCAACAGTGTACTTACGATCAGTCACATATTTGA
>NW_027107023.1:536386-540222 GCF_000696795.3 Halyomorpha halys | reverse complement strand
TTGATTTTTAAATTTCAATTTTAATGGAGAGGCATCATTGGATGACCTTAACCTTCATGCCTTCATGACTTTTTTTTCTCTCTCTCTCTCTCTCTCTCTCTCTACATCTCATTCGCTGGTTGTAAAAATAGTTTTACAGTTGTGAATAAACTTAATAAAGTAAAAAAAAAAAAAAAAAAAAAATATTTACACTAGAACCGACAGTTGAGAGTTCTCCGTCTTTAGGAAACTTCCTGCTATAACAGTAATATTATTTCTCTTCCTGGCTCCCAGTATCTAAAATATACAAATCTACTTCGCAATTTGAAAAAAAATTTTTTTTTTTTTATTTATTTGTTGATATTTACAACTGTATAAAAAAATACAACCAGTAAATTTGATCATAATGACATAATGATATGATACAGGATGTAGAGAAACTACCCAGTAGTAGAACTCTAAAACAGTTTACAATATAAGGTCACGAGGCCATCTTCTTTTCAGGCGCCTTGGAGGATTGCCAGGAATGGAAGAGGAAGCAAGGTTAGAAACGAGTGGGTTTGGGTGGTTAGGGAGTTTTAACATATATTTTTTTCAATTGGCGAAGTAGATTTGTGTATTTTAGACATAGGGAGCCAGGAAGAGAAAGAATATTATTGATATAATATGGTAGTTTATACAAACTTTGACTAATGATTAAATAATAATTGTAAAATAGGTTTTTAGTTATGGTTGCATTATTTTAGAAGTTGCCTGAAGATGGAGGAGGACTCCAAAACGTGAGCGTTGTATAAATATTTCTTAAAATAACGAACAATTATAGAAAGGGGAAAATAAGAAAATTATTACACACATTTTCATAAAATATCAACTACATTCCTAAATTTTACTCTGTGTTGAAGTATGTTCTCTAGACAGTTTGAGAAGATGAAGCCCCAAAGAGGAATTCCCAATTGAAAAAAACTAATTGTAAGTTGAACTTTTCTACTTACGGGAGAGATTGAAGTTTTTTTGACATTTAACAAGATGAACTTGAAACCTTTATCACTCCTCATTACTTTGATCAAATTCAGACGCTTTGGTGCAGTTAGTAAGACGAGTTTTATCTCTTCCTTAAGATGACAATAAATCGTGCATTTGTTCGATTTTATGTTAATAAAAAGTTACTAAAATATATTAAAAAAATTATTAATACTTAATACTATATTCCAAATTCAAATTGGCAGGGTACGATGTGCCTCGTGCAAAATTTTAACATTATTTTGTTTCATAGAAATAAAATATTTGAAGGATTTCTGGGCTACGAAACTTACATTACATACAATTGCATTTGCCAAAAAACAGTTAGTGGCGTATAGAAACGATGCTCATTTTTCGTTACAGGTTTTAGCTCACAAAAACATTAGGATTAAACAAAATAATCATTATATTTAATATATTGATATTGTAATATCTTTATTGGAAGAAAATAATTGACCACATCAAGTAGATTGTAGGAAGATAGTCAATAATGGTACAAAATAGTAAACAAATAAATTAATTGATAGCCAACGTTTTGGTCCACTTTGCAGGGTTTCATCAGGGCATAGGCTTAGTGAATAAGACTCTCAAATCTCTAGATTTATACTTTTTATTCTGAAGATTTAGACTTTGGAATCTCTAGATTTGGGCTTTTGAGTCTCTAGATTCAGACATTTGAATCTAGATTCATACTTTTGGATATCAAGATTTAAAATCTTGAATCTTAATAAATAACTCCTTGAATCTTGTTAAATAATTAAATTATATTTAGACTCTGAAATTCTTGTAAAGTAGGGCGCCAAGTTTATATAACTAAAACCGAACATAGTTATTTGATTTAATTTCTCTAATAAATTGGAATTTATTCCTATCATACCTTTTTTTAGGTTAATTAGCATTATTTATTTTTCCTATTTGTACCTTTATTGACAACCACCGGGACTATTTTCCTACAAATAATATTTTTGTTCGGTGACCTATGTAATCGAAATGATGATATTGAAAAATTTAGATATTTCAATCCTTCGAAAAGTGATTTTTTCAGTAATAGTTCTTATCCTAGAAGCTAAAACTTACTCAACATCGGTGTCTACTAGATGTTGGTTGGGCATCGGTGGGAGAGAGTAGGGGTTGTGTTTGATTAGTAAGGACCTCACGTACTCCAGCGCTGCGGTCACGAGATCATCTATGTCATTGCCAAGGAGTGGGGCATCTAAAAAAGATTTTCAGGTTATTAATCAATATAATAAATATTACGTCTGGTATTGTTTTAAACGCCACATTGCTTTTGCAATAACAAAACGGAGAATATTCATTGTGTTTTGTCATATCTTGAAATCCGAAAATGATTAGGTTTGGTGAAAAATATGTTATGTGCATAACAAAAGTACATTAAATTTCCTACGAAAGTGGTATAACAAAGTTTCTTATAAACCATGTCGTTCCTGAGATATGGAGGAGAAAAATATTAGCCTAATATAAATAAATTAGACTGCTAATCCTAAGCGCGCAACAACCAACAATTTCCAAAACAGTTTAGACCGATATGGACTTACGCCACTCAGTTGTGGGTCTTCTACAAAAAATGCCACCTCCAGACCATTCAGACCTTTCAGAAATTCCTCCGATGCATCACACAGTCCCTTTTACACCACAAACAAATACTCACAAAAGGTCCTGAGCACATCATTTATGACTGACAATAAAAATACAGTAGAAAACGTTTCATGAATGAACAGCTACTAACAACCTACTGGTACAAACATTACTGACGGACACAATAGCACAAATTTCGACTAGAATACTGAATAACCTCTGGAGCAGGGATCTGTTACATTTAGTGGATGTACTACGTCAGGAGTGCCTTCATCGGAAGCTTTCTCCACTCACCAATTCATACTGATCCTATGCCGAAGTTGAGCTAATGTATTAAAAATTTGCACTACATGTCAAAAGGCATATGTAAAATTACAAACAAAGAATAATAATATTTTCTATCCATTCATTGTTTATTGATATTAACAATGAGAGATGTTTCCTTTTTTCGATCGAATAAATTTTAAGAAGCTTAAAAAATGATGAATCGAATCAGTTTCGTAATTTACTCAAATGTGGCTCTAAAGATTTTGATTATACTCACCATTTCAATCTACAATAAAGTGATCATTACTATCGGCTAGGTCTCATCATCATTGAAATAGTTTGACAGGGCTTAAATGTGAAATTTTTGAGTATATTTAACTTTGGTTTTCCAAAAAAATTAATTATCTCTTATAGTATAAATATAAAATATGAAAAAATTTGATAATTAAGAAAAATAATGGTCAGATTCTCTACTCAAATTTAGTGTTTGCGGCTTTAGCGCACTTGCTCAACCACTGGCTCACTACCAGTGATGCGCTGGAATCTTTTAGCCCCACACGTGGTAGTACAAGAGCCGGGAAGAAAAAAAAGACAGTTATCTCATCCCAATTTTTGATTACTTCAATGAAAACTGTGTATAATTACTAGTCAAAATGGATGAGTCTGCCAAGTATAGGTAGGGGGATTAAAAAATGGCGGCTGTTTCAAAACCTTAAAAAAACATTGAGTTTTTATTCGGAGCTCTATATCATAAAAACTACCAACAGCACTAGAAAATCTAAGAGAACATTATTTAAAGAGTAAATTTTCTGAAATATTAGCCCTAAAAGAACTATTTACGTCCAATAGGTCTCGAGATATAGCTTTTTAAAAAGCAAAATTTCTTAAAAATCTACTGAAAGATTAGTAGTTAGTTAATTTATTTTGAGAAATCTATATCTCAGGAACTATGTGACGTACAGATGTCTATTAGC
>NW_027107023.1:535147-535536 GCF_000696795.3 Halyomorpha halys | reverse complement strand
TTCTTGTTTTGTTCCTACTTTTTGAGATATAGAGCTCCGAATGAAAATAGTTTTATAGTTTTTTTAATCGCTTTGAAACATCCGCCATTTTTTATTCCCCCTACCTATACTTGGCAGACTCATGAATTTTGACTAGTAGTTATACATAGTTTTCATTAAAGTAATCAAAAATTGGGGTGAGATAACTGCCTTTTTTCTCCTCTTGGGCTTTTGTACTATTGGGGATAGAGTGGGCTCAGGGATCTTCTGGTCGATTGTGTACACGAATGTAAATGTGACTAGAGATTATTTTATTTTTATTATTATTTTATTTTATTTATTTATTTTTTCATACATACAGTTTGATGATGTTCATTTTCTTTATCCTTCTGTTAGTATATATTTTAAGA
>NW_027107023.1:534783-535097 GCF_000696795.3 Halyomorpha halys | reverse complement strand
ATATGTTAGCAGACACACTCAAAACAAAGGAAATTTAACTTACCATAAAGTAGTTTATGACACTTATTTTCGTCGGGGTGGTAGTTTTTATGATATTCACATATGAATATAAATTTGGCAAATGAAAATTTGTCCGAATAACTATAAATCAATTTATATTAGCAAATTTCATGTAAACTATTACTCCTACGAAGATAAACATAAACATACACTACTTTATAGCTCATTAAACTAGCTTTAATTTGATTGCTAATAGACATCTGTACGTCAAATGGTTTTTGAGATATAAATTTTTCAAAATAAATTCACTAACT
>NW_027107023.1:528948-531413 GCF_000696795.3 Halyomorpha halys | reverse complement strand
TATTTTTTTATTCTTATTTTAGTATGAATGTGATCAGTCATCACTATTACCTACTGCCCACAACTGTGTGGTAGATTGTAATATCCATAAATAAATAAATAAAACAAATTAAGAAAAAGGAAAATAAATGTTTTCATAAAAGGAAGGTGGTGCGGGTGCCGTCAAATAACTCAATAGTAATTAAACTATTTATGTGAGCCAACGTTTCGTCCCACTTTACAGGTCTTCATCGGGCTTTCTCAATGACCCCGACATATATAATGTAATTATATATTACACATGGCCTATCAACGATCTTCCACAATGTTTTCATAGCTGTGATAGTGGTCGGGCTATTCTTTCACTTAGCTATTGTATATATGGTGTATAAAGCAAGGGCTAGTATTGTTATAACAGCTGGTTTGATAATTACAAAGATTAATTTCATCACAAAGTAGGCCGGTGAGTGAAAAATGTGCGATTTGGAAACGGTTTTTTTTTTTTATATTGAATTATGTTTATATTTAGTTTAAATTAAATTGTAAAAAAGAATGATTTTTATTACAATATCTTTTATATAAGTATTATTCCTTCCATATGGATTTAAGGTTAATAACATTAGCAATAAACTTTGATACTTACCTCCAATGACATAGGCCGAAGATGCGGCAACCAACAGGAATAAGCCAAAAACTGCCCTCATTTTGACGTCAAATTTTGTCCTATCAAATGTTTTATATATATTCTTATCACAATACTTCAAATTATCAACACGAAATTCAATACGCAGGTTTTGAAAATATTTAAGATAACGTGATTGATTTCATGCTAAATAACGAAAAGATAATATAATTTTATGGTCAATCACATTTTATTACATTTCATAATAAAGAGTGTCTAAAAAGACTGTGAGCTATTTAAAATTTAAAAAATTAAGATTCAAAAAATAATATAATGCGCTATTTTGCTAAGGCTCATATATTTACGTATATACATATGTGCTCTTCTGAGAAAACAAACGCTTTAAATCATAAAATCTATTTTTTTTAATGAATTGATGAACATTTCGGAACTCAAATTGTCCATTTTGAAACCCACTCCCTAGAACAATATAGGACTATTCGTGTGATTGTCAACGTCTAATTGTCACTTCGTGAACTTGCAGTTTGAACTGATGCTGTTTGTTTGGTTAGAAATTTACATTGTTTAATAATTAAAAAAAATAAACACATTATCAAAAATGTGGGATTAAAGAAGATTATTTATTAAAAATTATGTTATCTAAAAGGCATTCAAAAAACTGAGAATTTTATATTCTTTCTAGAATAAAGAAACGCATGGGCGCTGGTAAGGAGGTGGAGAGGGGGGAGAGGAGGGAAGTTGTGATGTACAAGGCTAAACCCTACAAAACTGAAAGTTTTTTCGACAAAAATTCTGTATTTTACGCAATTTGGCGTAAATAATTCTGAAAAAAAATTTAGCATTCTTGGTACCAAGGTACAAGGTTTTAAGACTCGGAACCATAGGTCTGTTAAACTGTTTTGTATAGTGAACTTAAAGTCTTCAATATATGACCCTCGGTCATCAACACCCCGCTTTTACCATGTTTCCACTGTACATAGGGTCTCTGGAACTCTTTGCGCAGAAGGCTTTTCGAATCGTTTCCCTTTCAGGTCTCTCTTCATGCGGAGAAACAAAAGAAATTGATGGGAACTAGATAGGTTGCAGGGTGGATGGCTGCAATGTTGTCACAGTGACTTTGGCCAAAACCTGGGCGACTACGTCTCAAACTTCAAGACTTTTTATTTCCTGAGTTCAACACCAAAGGAGTGATCCACAAACAGTTTGTTTCTGCCGGGAAAACTGTCGCAGATCAGTTCTACGTTGGAGGGCTAGAACGTTTGATGGATCGAGTCCGCCCAGAGATCAAAGATTATTGGGTTCTACACCATCACATTGTCCTTCTCAATTATTTAAATTCGCCGCCGAAGTTTTGGCCGAAGGTGGTAACACTGTCGCAGCTCCGGTCTAGCAACCAGGTATAACCAAATCAAGACATACTTGAATAGATTCAAGATGATTCCAGTGAACCAGACAGCTTCGACGGGCTCTCTTAAAAGCCTTCCAGGGATCCTATGAACAATGGAAAAACCGATGCCAGAGGGTCATATATAGAAGACTTTTAGTTCGTTGTGGAATACTGTTTAATAGATTTTTGGTTGTGAGACCAGTCTTGAAACCTTGAGGACGCACGTTATATATTTCTGGGTTGTTAAATGATAACAACTCAAGAAAGCGGGGTCAAATTAACCCACAAAAATACCGGGTTTAGCGCTATCTTGGTACTTCACATAACAACATTTACGCAATAATATTATCGAAATTGTGAAATTCTCAATAATTATATAATATTAATGAGCTATAATTTATTTTTATATTCAAATATAAGAAGATGGTCAGGATTGCGGTCAAGAAAGTCCTAAAGT
>NW_027107023.1:518900-524533 GCF_000696795.3 Halyomorpha halys | reverse complement strand
TTTTTATTCTCCTATTACAAAATTATATAATAATGTTAGGGGGCTTCCGTTTAATTTTTTTTTTGGATCAATTTTTTTACTATAATAATGGAGCCACACCAAGTAAGAAATAGTTATTACTACTTTGTGCAGCTCCATTAATAAGGAGCCCAATCAAGCATTGTGCTGCACCATAGTAAAGTAAAAAAAAAAATCCCCCTGCCAAAAAATAATAAAATTATATTTACTACTTAATAGAGAATCAAATAATCTATAGCAAATAATAATAACTCTTATTAGAAAATAGGTCTCTTGTAGCCCTAAATTCTAACCTCCTGAATTATAATTATTATTAAGGTTTTTTTTTTTATTATTTATTTATTGTAATTTACAACTGTACAAAATAATAAAACAGGTAAATACGTAGTATGTTTCATATACACTTGAAAATCTTGGGAAGGAAACACCCATTGGTGGTACTTCAAACATTAATTTAAACTAGAAGGTCCCGTGGTCATCTTCTTTTCAGACGCCTCGGAGGATTATCAGGGATTGTTAAGGATGAAAGATTAAGAATTAATGGGTTAGGATGGTTAAGGAGTTTGGAATAAAAAGATGCATATCTGTTTTGGGTCAAATCTGCAACGAATGGGATGTTAAGGTCTTTATGAATGAGTTTATTTGTGACGTTATAAGGAGCATCAAGGATTTTGGATTGTAACGATTGGATGCGGGAAGAATTTGATGGTTTGGTGGAGCCCCAGAGCTCAATTCCATATGTCCAAATTGGTCTGATTATTGTAGTGTATACTAATTTTTTGTAATGAATGGGAAGTTTAGAGCGTTTGTCAAGTAAGTGTTGTAGCAATCGGAATCTACGAACAGTTTCTTGTCGTTTCAGTCTTGTGTGTGGATTACAAGTAAGTCTCTTGTCAAGATGGAGTCCTAAGTATCGAATCTGTTCAGCAGGATTAAGCTTTTTAAAATAATTGTTTTATATATTTTACTAGTTAGAATTACGTTTATTAATTTTGCTAGCAGGTACTAGAGGTGAAGATAAGCCACTGCACCTATACTCATATTTAAATGAATAATTTATGTAAAGAGATTCGCTAAATTTTTGTAATTACTTTTTTGAATAGCGTTAAACAGTATTTTTGTACTGAAAAATGAATTTTCCTAGGTTGATTAGTACTACCTCCGTAGCTGGTTCAGAAAACATGGTAGAAAGAAAACATAGAAAAAAAGAAATCATTCTTTTATTAAATTTCTAAATTATTTTCATGTTGCAATCACTAACAACAAAAATTATAAACTATAGTATTTCTTTTTAATGATCTCTAAACTGTGAGGAGCTAATTGTTAATCAATTAAATAGTGATGGTGGCCGGAGTTGTGACTATTTTCCCATCAATGAAGTCCTTGAGCCAGTCCAACAAACCTTGCAGTGACTTGTTGTACATGATTTTGTTGGCTTGTTCTATCACGTACGCCCCGATTTGGCTGCATACGTATTTCTCGTTTTCAGTGAAGTATTGGAAGGTTGATGTTTGGAATAATGCTTCAACTTCTTCTTCTGTCATTCCTTCTATTTCCAGCCCAGATTCGTTAAACTGTGTTAAAAATATATATTTATTAAAATAAAGTTTAATATCGATTTTATACCTCTATTCAAATTAACATTTATACTAATATAATTTAATTATAAACACTTTCTTTTTAATATATATTTTATAATAGACATGGTAGTTATAAAATATACAATATTTTAGGAATTAGATGAAATCGGCTTGCAACTAAATGAAGATAAAACAAAATATATGTCTGTAAAGTGAATAGTCCACTCTTACGCCATTGTCTGCGTGGACGGCAAATCGTTTCGGAAAGTAGATAGTTTCAAATGCCACGGCCCCACAATGATCTCAATAAATGAACAGCAAACTGAGATAGATCGGGAAAATAAACTCCAGTTCATGTATCATTTATGGCGTTCTTTCTTCGTGTCTCTAGTGTGCTTAAAAATTACTGAATATTAAGTCCACTTTTTATGCATATTCCTCGGAGATCACAAATCCATACCAACCCAGAAGCCATTTTAGTATAATGTGGATTTTTTTTTTCTGGCAACACAGACTTTTTTTGTGATTATTAGTTACGAAGAACACAACGATATGTAATATATAGGAATGATGTGGGGCAGGGGAGATGACAAATTCACTGGGTCCACGTTGATCCTCGGATCTCATTTAAATAATTAAGCATTGTATAATATTCTACAGTATTTTTCTTTTATTGTTATAAAAACTTAATATTATCCTTTTAAACTTGGATTAATTAAATGATTATCAAATGTATTTATTTGTCTTTCTGATTAAGATGCGTTTGTCATCGATAATTGTTTATCATGTTATATAAGAATTGACTCTTCATTTCAACAGTTGAAAATCACTACTTGAGAAATATGTTCTTATCAATAAACTGAAGAGTGATGTTTCAAATTTTCAAAATGATTATGTAATAAATTGATGTACATATTTAATATTTCCAATTTAGCTAAGTCTAACTAAAAAAATCGAAGGGTGCAAATAATTTTATTTACTGAAGATATGACTTTTTTATACTTCGAAACAACTTATATAAATGTGTATTTGAATTTTTTTTTCAAGTTTTCCAGAATGGTTTTTATTGTTTAAATAAAATAATTTGTATCCAGCCAATGTTTCAAAATACTCACTATTATTTCTTTAAATTCGCAACGTTTCGGGCAATTCGGCCATCCTCAAGGGTAATTTTAAATATAACTTTCAGCTTACATCCAAAATTTAAAAAAATTTACTGGCTATTCTTCCCATGTCATTCATCCCAATCACCAATCATCTCAACAAGCACCAATATCACAAAAAGTGATAATAGTATTCAGTTAATCTGTAATTACAAAAGACTGATCTACATGACTGTAATAAGGCCAATCTGAACATATGGAGTTTAGCTTTGGGGCTACACTAAACCTTCGAATTACTCTCGCATTCAATCCTTACAATCCAAAATCCTTCGTAAAACCCTCAATGCTCCTTACTTTGTCACAAATAAAATCATACATGATGACCTTAATGTTCCCTATGTAACCGATCTAGCCCAAACCAGATATCACTCCTTCCATTATAAACTCTCTAACCACTCAATCCCCCTAGTATCTAATCTTGCATCCTCAACAATCCTCCGAGGCGTCTGAAAAGAAGATGGCCACGAGATCAGCTAATGTAAAATGTCATTAGAGTGCTACCAATGGGTAGTTTCTCTACACGCCTGTAACAGTCCAATTTAACTTAGATCAGATTTACTAAATTTATTATAATGTACAGTTGTAAATAGCAATAAATAAATATTAAAAAAAAAAAAAAAAATTAATGGAACTGACAAAACAGGGTCATCTCACTGAAATTAATGGCCTGGTCAGAATAGTCTGTGAAAAGTTTTTAAATTTTGGGTGTGAGGTTGTAAATTTATATTTAAAAGGAATGTGCAGATTGACGTTGCATATTTCAAATTAATTTTTAATTTTGAGTATTTTAGTGAAGTATTTATTTCCTTCTGTAGAGCATCCAAGCATATTTCTCATTAATGATATATAATAGGAATCCCAACGAAACGTGTACGCCTGGTCCGTATTATGTGGTTAAAATGAGATGTAAAAATCCATTTTTTATTACATCATTTTATACAAGAAACATATCAAGACATCAAGAAGAAACAGAAAGAGAAACTTTTTAAGATTGAAGAAAGGTTGCAGAAAGTAAAAGCTTTAAATGGTGACCCAAAAAAGTAAAGAACACCCTACATTAAATGCAGATGAAGATAATCGGAACATTGATGAAAAAAATCTGGATTGCAAAGCAGATAATTTAGGAGAAATAAGTAAGAAATATACTGGTACTAAAAAGAAGAGGAAGAAACTAAGAAAGAAAAAGGGATTCAGTGTTTCAACGAATACAGTTAAACCTTGTGTTGATCCAAATGTACAAAAATTGTAACTTAAAATTTTTTTTATGGTTTTTCTAAGCACGAAACTAATATTGTAATTTAAAAATTATTTTATTAATGTATGTAAAATGATTCTGTTTTTGTAAGAAAAATTATTTTGAATATTTAAATTTGATAAAAAAATGAATATTTAAGTGAGATGTAAAAATTAATTTTGTATTGTATACAAGTTGCTCTGTGGCAAACTGTGAATAGATCGATTGTACCGGCTTGCAACGATTTTGTAACAGTAGTCGGTTGGTAGCCATCAAGCTGGGTGTTGTGTTGTTTGTTTTCACTACAGTAAGAATGTTTTATATTATTTAACCGTAACTAATAAAACAGTAAGTACATTTTATTTGTGTCCACCACCCCCGCGTTCAACAATATGAAGGAGATGAAGTGTTGTGTGCAAAAGAAAGATCTATCTCACACAGAGAACTCACAGACTGCTTTCCTTTTTACATCAGCCTGGAGGGTGCATTGGGGAGGTCCAAAATCCAGGTGCGTGGAACAGTATTCAACAGGTCGGCTATGATCTAGCATTTGTCAAGGAAATCGAAGTGATCGGAAGGATTTTAAGTATGACGAGGGACGACTTTCTCGAACTACAGAAGGAAACTACAAGGATGGGACTTGTTGACGAAATTCATGTATGGTAACCCCAACGGTGGGCTTCATGTAGATAGACAGGTTTTCATTGGTAGAAAGGAGAAGAATTTATCTATCTGGGAATTCAGTTGAACTCCAGGAACGACATTAATTTATGTTTGGATAATGGTTAGAGTCGGTGCTATCTAAGACCAGAGGCGCCTAACAAGCAGAAAGGTATCTAGGACTACCAGGAGGTTTGTAATCTGGAGAGTCTGGAGAACGCACTAATTCTCGCAATAGTTCTCACATCTGGCGAGAATTCCCGGTGAAAATGCTAGACGAAATGTTACATTGACAGTCGGAAAACCTAGGCTGACGGTGTTGTAAACGACGCTCATTCTGGGCATCCGAAACTTGCAAGAAGGAGCACCACGGTAAGAGGACAGGAGGTTGTGAAAAATTGTAGGTGGTCTTCACTCCTTTATGGTGTGAGAAGAAGATTAGGTTAGGCGCGATATTTGGCTTTTTGGAGGAAAATAGAATTTTATGTAGGGCGAGAAGCGAGGGCGTTTTGGAATATGAGTGGAGTTAAGGTAAAAGTTTTGGCTCTTGTCGAGCCCTGTCATATATTTTCTTACAATGTTTACCTCCACATTCGACATATAAACGTTGGATAATTATTGCCAAAACTCGTAGATTCTATTCCTTCAAAGCCGATCTTAAAATATACTGGGCCAAGCTGGTCACAATTGTGGCCCTACCTCAAACAGAATAGAGGCGAGGATCTTTATATTCAAATAAATAAATCAAGCAATAAAAAATCCGAAAACCCAAATACTTACAGTCAAACTTTTTATTGAATAGTCTAGATCAAAATTGGTCATTTGCAAATATGTTCCTTTGAAAGCAACTTTGATGTATCCATTGGTCACCATGTTACCGACATCAGTCCTACAAATGTAAAAATTATTAATATTTTTTAAATAAGTTAATGATCTATAAATAAACATATCTTATTTATTAGAAGATTTGAAAGCACT
>NW_027107023.1:516901-518850 GCF_000696795.3 Halyomorpha halys | reverse complement strand
TTTTACCACGGCAAAAGAAGGCAATTTTTTTCGATTTAACACGAGTTTTTCCATTTAACACGCTTTAACATAGATCATGAATACCCCTAATATCTATAAAGCTACTACTACGCAAAATTTGAAAAAAAATTCGAAATTGTAAGGTTCATCATCGTGTTCAGTTGACATGAAATTACCCATTTATTTATTATTCGCGAAAGCCTTGGAAAGAGGATAACCTTTGTTAAGGAAAAATCTAAACGATTTAGCGTGATCTTATAAAAAGAAAATTGGCTCCTTGTATAACAGTTGTTCTAAAAAGGGTAGTTCTTTAGAATGTATTGAACCCCTGACCCTTCATGGGTTGTAGCACTTCACATTATTATTATTATTAATTAATAACAATAATAATAAAGTGTTATTACAGCAACTACGATGATCCAATTTGCTCCTAACAGTTTAACCCTCCAACGTTTCGGCCCTTAGGACATCATCAAGGAGACAACCTCAATTATTTACTAGTCACAACTCATTTAATAATGTTTTTGCAAGCTGATTGCCCTTGTCATATCAGGAATAACATAAACAAATATTAAATAATCATAACAGTCTCATATAAATTTTATAAAATGGCTATTGATTTTCATACCACACAACCATCCTTTAAAAAATAACATTTAAAATTATTATTATTTGAAGGTGGTTGAGCGTGATTCTGACCAAATAACTTCCTTGCACAACCGTTGGTCTTGTAACAGTACTATTTTACAAAGTACTGCACCCTTAACCCTTATAGAAATACAGATTTTAATTTAAATTTAATGATTGTTCGAAAAAAGCACTTAAGGTTTTTAGGTTGTAAAAACATTAATTCTGTGAATTGAATCTTTTTTTTTTTTGTTGTAATTTTGTTCGAAAATGGTCACATTCTTGAAGCTATAATGCCTATTCAAGTTTTTCATTTTGAAATTTAGATTATTATGCAATCAAGATGTTTTAAATCTTTATCTAGAAATAATTTTTTTTTATTTATTGATATCTCCGGGTAAGAGAATTGGTTTTCTAACAACTTTGAGAAATGGACCGAATATAAACAGTGTACTGATTAGTCAAAACCTGTTAAAGGTGAAAAATGTAATTCAACGTATTCTCATAAATGTGGCGAATAATGACGTGGACATACAAAAGCAGTGTTTTCCAAAATGCATCGGTCGAAAAGGTGGGTAGGTAATGAATACATGTTGTTCAAAGATTAAATATAAAGTTATATATATTTAAAAAAACCTGTTTTTGTTATTGTTAATTGTGCTTTATCCGGTCTAGATAAACTACGTAAATAATATAGCGACTGGTAAGTTATTTACTGCTCTTTAAGAGTTTGCATTAAATAAAAATAAGTTTAACACTTATCATTAAGGTATCAAATATAAATTCGCTACATAAAAAACAGCCTTTTTGTGTTTAATATGTTATTTTACTTTACTTTATATTTATTTATTAAAAATTTGAATTTATTAATTTCTCTACATCTATTTTTTTTTTTTATTTCGTTATCATTTAACTTATATATTCGTTAATTTGGTGTAGACCCCTATTGCCAATATATATAGGTATATGACGGAATTTAATATTACACAATAAAATAAAAAAATATGTTTTAATATAAAATTCTAGGTCTCCCATTCTTCTGCTTTGAGATGAAATCCTTTACTATTGAGGATGAAAATACTTACCATTACTATATATTCCCAACCAAGTCAAATTATATTCAGAATATTGTCATTATAAACATGAAACATTTATTATATATTCATATACTTGATCATAAAAATAAAATATATGAAGATGGTCAGGGTTTCGGTTAAAAAAGAACAAATAGATAGATTTATTTATTGATAGATATTACAATCTGCCACACAGTTGTGGGCAATAGGTAATATTGATGAATGATCTCATACATACTAAAATAA
>NW_027107023.1:513628-514381 GCF_000696795.3 Halyomorpha halys | reverse complement strand
AAAAAAACTCTTAAAAAAAAGAACAAATAGAAGAACAAAATTGTAAAATTCTTTCATATTTTAATTTATAAATTTTTTTTAGTTATTTTTTTTTTTCAAATAAGCAAAATTAAAGGCAAATTATAATTATACACTAAGTATAATTATAAAAGTAATATTACACAAAAAATAAAAATAAATAATTTAAGGAAACTGCTTGATGTTGGTGTGGAAGGGATAGATAATTTATGTACCCTTTTTTAGGAATCACAGGAGTTAATGGTTGATTACTACTGCGCATCCCTCATATTTTGGAGTTTTATAACAGTTTTCCAAATAATATTGCTAAGACAGTCTCGACATTAGAGCATATTTTTTTCGACTTCCAAAATTTCCCTCTGTTATAAGGCTTCTTTTAATTATACAAACGCTTTAAACAATGTAATACATGCTCTAAACTTATACAAACAGTTTAAACTAATTTTTCTAGTTATTTAGAAAAGGAAAACGCGGTAGCTCTGTGTGTAAGGCGCTGTGCTACTAATTCCAAGAATCTGGGTTCGAATCCGGCTGGGCAGAAACTTGTTTTCTGTTCCACTGTAGCCGTGAGTCAACCCTTGGGGTTCGAGAGCCCTCTAGGGTCCACCCTGCCCCTATAACAGTGGTTCCTAATATTTCTTCTTTGGTAGAAGTAAGAAAATTACAGGACTCCTACATTATTTGATACATATATAGTGATTCGTCTTTTCAGCAAAAGCTAAGAGAGACTAGAAT
>NW_027107023.1:500216-511458 GCF_000696795.3 Halyomorpha halys | reverse complement strand
AATAGACATGTGTCATCGGCATACGTGGTGAGGATTGTGTTAGGATGGGTTGGAATGTCAGCTGTGAAAACTGTATATAGGATAGGACCAAGATCTAGAAATAATAATTTTAAAAAGGTATATATTTTATATAACTATAAATGTTAGGATTTGTCCTCACCAAAATTTTCCATTTCCATTGACACTTTTTCCTTTTACGGTTCCTTTCACTGTGTAGTCTCCTTCGAGGTGAATCGTCGGTTCGGTGACTTGGAATTTGGCCCACAATCCTAGTATGTCGTTTTCTATTTTGTCAATTGAGAAATTCTCTGCTTGAGATATCATAACATTGTCAAATTTAGCCGTTAAACTGAAATAATAATGAAAAATTTAGTAATTAACAATTATCTAAGCTAAAATTATAAAAATTGTATACTAAGCTATGCAAAGGAGCAAACTAATGCTCCCACCCACAGTTTGTTTGGATCGCATTGCAAAGTTCATCACATAAGTAACTCATATAAAATAATAACTTTGCTCTATAAGAATTAGATCTTCCTAATTTCTTTTAACGATATTTTGGATTTTTATTTCCTTACTTGTTTCAATTATTATTGAATAATTCCAAAACTATTTGTCTGACAGAATATAATTCCATAAAATAAATCAATAAAATTCACTATGATTTGAGCCAGCTTTAAGCATTACTTTTTATTTTTTTTACAAATTGGCTATTTCCCTCAAAAAGTGAAAAAAAAACCTTATAAGGCCTGATACAAACCTTATAGGAGAATAAACGAAATAAATTTTTTTTTTCCTTGCTGAAATAGTGGTTCATCTGACAAAATAAGTTTTAATTTGTCATGTATTTGAGCTATTTCTTCGAATAGTTCAAGTAATAAATGGAATTAACTTCTCCGATTATCCCGATCAGTCTGCCAGGTGTAATGAAAGGGAATAAAAAGTTGTGACTGTTTTAAAACTCAAATTCTCGCTTATTTTTCATTTTACATATTTTATTCAAATAGTATAACTGCTAATTTTGATTTATCCTTAGTTATACGTTTATCGTTGCCCACGCTCAGCGGAGAAGGGGGTGAGTTAAAGGAAAATAATAAATAAATATAATTGCAAAAGGAAAAAAACAAAACAAAACAATAAAGAATAAATTACTCCTTAGGCGCCACGTTATTTTTTCTTGGAAATAACGAAAACCCCGAATCATTATGCCCACAATATAACTGAAATATACCCCTATATAAACAATTTTTGAATTATTACCTTTACATGTAGATAACAGAAAACCTAGGGGTGTTACCTACCCACCTGTTGAATTATAGTAATATTCCGTGAACAAAAAAAACAAAAAAAAAAAAAACATAAGTAAATAAACAAGTTGAAAGCAGAGAAAGAACAGCAGAACTATATGTACAAAAGTTTAATAATAATAAGAAATACAATGTATACAGAATGAAAAGGAAAACAAATTCTAATCAATTAATAAAACAATTAAAACTTATAGGTTGACTTAACCTTAAAAACTATATTTACATTATTATTCTCTTATCCAGGACATGCTGAAGAAACGTCACTGCACTATATCCCCACTTCTGGTGTGTAATGACCATCCATTACAGTAGAACACCATAATTTTGAAAAATAAAACATATAAGATGACATTTCTCATATGGTGATATTTCGGTCCAAACAGTAAAGACAGAGGGCCTTTAAACTATTACCACTTCACATTGAATTCCAAATGATTGATTCTAAAATCAAATTGTCACCTTCACAAAACCCACTCGTCTGAATATACGTGTTCAAAATCAAAACTGTCGCCTTCACCAAAAAACAAATCCCACTCGTCTAAGACATATCGCTGGTGTTTTTATTTCACCATGGCAACTGTAACAATAGTACAAGAGCCGGGGAGGAAAAAAAAGTAAGTTATTTCAGCCCATTTTTTGATTAGTGTAATGAAAACTATCTATAATTACTACTCAAAATTGAGGAGTCTTCCAAGTATAGGTAGGAGAAATACAAAATGGCAGCTGTTTCAATAGTAAAAAAAAAAAAAAATTCATTCGGAGCTCTATATCTTTAAAACTACCAACAAAAGTATTTGGTGTAGAGTAAATTTTCAAAAATAGAGTTATTTACGTCTAACAGTTCACAATATATAGTTTTTTAAAATGTTACATATTATAAAAAATGTTCTGAAAAATCAGTAATTAGTGAATTTGTTTTGAGAAATCTATATTTCAGGAACGATAAGATGTAATTATGTATGCCATTACTAAAATTAAAGTTAAATTTACTGTAAAGTAGTTCATAACGTTTGTCTTCGTAGGAGTAGTATTTTTTATGATATTCGACAATATAAATTCACAAAATGTTAATTTCTAATTCTTGGAGAAGTTTGTCGGGGGGTGCGGTCAGCAAAGAACAACATAAATAAACAAAACCATATTTATTTATTTTATGCCGACGTTTCGACCTGAGTTTCAGGTCTTCATCAGGGGTTGTGTCGTAGAGGAGGGAAAGATTAGTACTCATTATTAATTTCTAATTGTTCAGATAAAATATTTATTATTTCAAAAAATATATCTCAGACACTATAAGACTTACTGATGTCTGTCAGAACTCAAAATAAAGGTAATTTAAGTTTCTTAAAATTAGTTTATTACACGTATCTTCGTAGGAGTAGTAGTTTTTATGGTGACATGCACATGACATTTTGTCCGAAATATAAATCAATTCATTCTAACAAATATCATAAAAACTACTATTCCTATGAAGATAAACATAATAAACTACTTTACAGTATATTAAACTAACATTAATTTGAGTGTTGATAGACATTTTTATGCCGAATGGTTTTTAAGATATAAATTTTTCAAAATAAATTCACTAACTTCTGATTTTCCAGTTCATTTTTAAAAATCTATATCTCGGGAACAGCTAGTCTATTAGGACTCTAATTTCCACTACTTCAAATGATTTCCTCTTCGGCTTTCTTGTGCTGTTGGTAGTTTTAAGGATATAGAGCTACAATTGAAAAGTTATTTTTTTTTTAAGTTTTTAAAAAGCCGCCATTTTTATTCCCCCTACTTATACTTGGCAGACTCATTAATTTTGTCTAGTAATTAAACGTAGTTTTCATTAAAGTAATCATGAATTTGGTTGAAATAGCTGCTTTTTGCTCCTCTTGTGCTCTTTGAACTACTTACAGCATTAAAAAGCTCCATAGAAAATTATTTAAAGTAGAGTAATTTTTTAAAGATATGAATCTATTTTTGTGATTGACATCATTAGGTCTAACAGTTCCTGAGATGATCTTTTAAAAAAAGCAACATTCGTTAACGAAATAGAGAATAATCAGTGGTTTGTGAATTTATTTTGAGAAATATATATATCAGGTATCTTTAGACGTACAAATGTCTGCTAGCAATCAAATCAAAGCTAGTTGAATATACTATGTATTATTTTATTACGTTTGTCTTCATAGGAGAAGTAGTTTATGATATATGACAAAATAAAGTCACAAAATGTTGATTTCTAGTTGTTCGGACAAAATGTTTCATTTATGAAATACTATATCTCAAGAACCATTTGACGTCTGCCAAGGTCTGCCAGGTACACAAATTAAAGCTAGTTTAATGTTTATAAAGCAGTTTATGACATTGAACGTCGTAGGAGTAGTAATTTTCATGATATTTGCTAAAATAAATTTATTTCGAGTGGTTTGAACAAAATTTAATATACGATATTCATGTTCATATGGAAATATCATTCTACACATAGGAAGATTAACGTCATAAATTACTGTATAGCTTAAATTGCAATGCTGAAAGATATTTTGGTTCCTGAAATATAGATATACCAAAAAAATCGACCAACTATTGATTTTTCAGTGCATTTTTTATAAAATGATTGCTTATTAAAAAAAAAAAGGGGGAGTGCGGTAGCACCGTGGTAAGGCGCGATGCTACTAACTCTAAGGACCCGGATTGAATCCGGCTGGGCAGAAACTTGTTTTATGTAGCCGTGAGTCAACCCTGTGGGTTCCTGGGGTCCACCCTGCCTCATAAATTGGGTAAAAATCTGGCGGTGGAGCGTGATTCTGACCAAATCACCTCCTTGCACAACCGTCAGTCTAGTAACAGTACTCCCTTACAAACTATTGTCACCTCTGACCCTTCATACGTTGTAGTGGTACAGATTTTAATTTAATTTAATTGCTTTTTAAAACGCTATATCTCGAAGACTATTGATTGTAAATAGCTCTATTAGGAATCATATTTTAGACAATTTACTCTTCTTTAAATGATCTTTTATTAGTTTTTCAGTGTTGCAGGTAATTTTAAAGATATGGAGCTCCAAAATTTTTTTTTTAAACGTTTTATAAAAGCATTTTTTTATTCCCCCTACCTATCTATACCTATACTTGTCAGACTCATCAATTTTGACTAGTTTGAGGTTTCATTAAATTAATCAAATATTTGGGAGAAATAACTGACTTTTTTCTCCTTTTGAGCCCTTAGACTAGAAGGCTGTGACAGCCCAAGAGGACCGCCCCAAAGTGTCTATAGGAGTATAACAGCAGAAAGCCCCTAATATAATCATCCATCGTTTTGGAGTACGACCAATTAATATAACTCATTATTTTACTATTAACTATCGTCTTTATTAATTAATGTTTTTATTTTTATCTTATATACCATACAACACGAGGAGGCCCCTCACCTCTGGACTTAAAACAGCTCCTTTTTAGAATGGATAGCTCATATATAACAGGTAACTTTAAAATACCAAAGGTAAGACCCAACACCAATTACTTTTTCTTTTTCACAGTAATGCACTTATTAATTCACTTTTTTATTTCTGTTTTAGAGGGATCGGAAAAAAAAAGTACGACCAATTAAAGTAGAATCAAAATTATTTGATGGTGTGTTATTATTATAAGCGGTGAAATGTGTTATTCTATTTGTCAACTCTGGTGGCAGTAGTCTCTGCTAAAGCTAAGATTTCTGTATCTTAGGTTTTTTCAAAAGTTTAGGAAAACTCCAGCGACCTGATTATGGTATACAGTTCTGTTGCCCAGGTTACCAAGGTTACTTATAACTGTCGGTAGATAGCGCTAGTGTTATCAAAAATTCGAATGGTATTTTGGTTGCACTTCATAATTATTAAGTTGTAAGTGTTTGTGTCTGTTTTCTGTCGTTTTTTTTCCCATTACTTACGTACAGTTAATGTAACATACATTTATCATATTATACTATAGCCATCATTAATCAGTGAATCATAGTTTATTAGAGCAAATAATGAAATCATTTCAGAATTAATTCTTCATCGGACCACTATAAAAATGATTTTAATATTTTATTTTTTCATTGTTGCCTGATTAAGCAATTCTTTGAACTCTTCGTCGTCTGTCTAATCATCTATCTCGATCAAATCCATTTTATTGAATTTGGAAAGGAACGAAATAATACAATACACCTTCGATAGATATCAGATCCAAATGTCACTATGGAAGGTTTCTTTTATATTACCTACGTTTCTTAGTAAACTTAGATTTTTTCAATTTATCAGTTAAACCAATTATCATTGGCCGGTAAAGTTACCGCAAGACTTGAAGGATGACTTTTCTGATGCCAGGAATAATTATTAGTTTACCCGAGATTTCCCTAATCATAGTTTAAACTGCGATGGTGCAACTGTCACTTAACCTACTATTCTATTTATCCTAGCATTTTTTTTAAATTATTTATTTAATGTAATTTACAACTGTACAAAATAATACAATAGGTAAATATGTAGTATGTTTCATATACACTTGAAAATCTTGGGAAGGAACCACTCATTGGTGGTACTTCAAACATTAATTTAAATTAGAAGGTCCCGTGGCCATCTTCCTAGCATTAACTGGTATTTATTAAAAATTGTTAAATTAGGGCTCCCTTAATATTTTATTTTATTGGTACTATTATTTATTTATTTTTTTTTAAAACTTATTTATCCATTCAAGTGTTTCTTGTAACCGGCTTTTTATTATATTTTCCTTTGAATCTATGTGTTAGTCTTGTTCTCGTAGAATGTATTTGTTTGTTTGTTTTTGGTAGGCTGATCTACTGCTGTGACTATTATTAATGGTCTGATCTCACATTGCCGTCTATTAGTGAATTTGTTTAGCGGAGAGGATCTAGGAGGGTGAATTCGGGAGAGTGAATTTGTTGATCGGGTGAATTAAAAATTGTGAAATAGTGAAATTGAAGGAACAGAAAAGGGAAAGAAAAAAAGGAATTAATTGAAATATTTGTATTTGGCGTATAAACTGAAATTGATTATTAAGGAAACTGTAGGAAAAAAAAAAACTGTTTTTTATTATTTTATTATACCATGTAATTATATGTAATTTATATATGTCTGATTACGGATTGATAAGTATGCTGTGTATGTAGCAACCTGATGTATTTGGGCAGCATAGATGAGTAAAGTATTTTCTCTACTCGCATTTACTTATTTGCACATTACATTACCATTCGGTAACAGATTAATATACCAAGCGAATGATGGGAATGGGTTAGAAAGTATAGTATTTAAAATATTATATAATATAAATATTATATTTTTACCTTATGTCATCCCCAGTTATGGTTTGGACTGGCATGTCGGGAACTTTGAAGGGTTCATATGTCTTCAGTAGTGCTCTGATGAACTCCAAAGCCCTTCTCCATAAATCATCAATAGGGTTATGCAGCTCGTCTTCAATTAGCCTTATATCTGAAACAGTACGGAATGAATAAATTAAGGAACAGGTTTTTCGTGACGCAATAATAAATTTCGGCTGCTATTGTTAAGTTAGTTGGATAACGTGTTGAGTTTCTAAATTCTATGGAAACTCTGGTTACATATTGTAATTATCTATAAAAAAATATAATTTTCCATCACCAAAAACCGTGTATTTGTGGTATAGTTCAGTAAAACATTCTAGTGCTGTGCGTGCACCACATAACTATCACTTATTGGAAATTCCCCCTCATAGGTAATGAAAAAACAACTATTACTATGTTTTCGTGTTTGCATGATTATGTTGACAATATGGGGAACATACAATATAAGGAATATACAATGTGGGGAATATACAATATGGGGAATATACAATATGGGGAATATACAATATGAGGAATATACAATATGGGGAAGTTCTTCCCCACTGTCCATTCAGGATTGAGAGCGGGATCGAACCTCCTAGATAAATTAGGATCTCGCAGATCCTCATAGGATACAGGGGATTCCGTGGAAAACTGCCGAGCTTTGGAAGAATATCGACTTTCGGTGCCCCAGTTGTGGAGTATTTAAAACAGCAGAACATTTAGTGATGGATTGCAACACCATGGTTGGACAACGAGCCAGGTTTTTGAGGAAAACCGGGATCTTCACCATTGCCGAGATGGATTTTTCTCGTCTGACGGAAGAGGAAAAATATTCCTTCTTTATGTAGTTCATTCATGGGTAGAAGGGGGTGGTTGGCTCGACCACTTGGAGTCCGTGAGCCACCGATAGAAGAAGGTAAAGGCGAAAAAGCAAACGCAGATAGAGACCAAGAGGGCACACGGACGGATGCAGTTGGACAAGGTGCAGTCACATCAGTAATGCGCTCAATTAGAAACAGCACTTATTTTCTCCTTCTGTTAATTCTCGAATATCTTATGTTTGTTGATTGTTTCTTCCTGTTAACAACAAAAAATAGTTAGTTTTTTAAATCAACAAAATAGCAGATACTTTGGAGGGCAATCATTTGAGCCCTGTGATGCTAATTCAATGAGAAAAAGATCTAGCTGATACAAAATTGCACATCCATACAACGATGTTAATCAAAATCATGGGAAGTGTTTTGTAGTAAATTGTAAAATCGATGATATGAAGTGACACTTTCGATTAATCAATTTAAGCTGAAGTGAGGTAAGTCGGAGTTGCTGTAAGACGCCGGGAATTTAAATACAAAATTTCAGTTTGTTTCATTGTTTTGTTTTTGATTTAGGCTATTCACATCTAGACAAATCAATTTGTGAGGCTTGTTAGAATTCAAAACGTGTATTTTTGTTTAAAAAACGTATTCGGAATGTTCACAAGATGGCATTACCTCTCCAATATATTTCAAAGTGACTTCGGTCTCGTAACTGCAGCGGTACCGGTTCGATTCCGGCCTGCAGGGGTTTACTTTTATTTTGTGGTGGCCTCTTGAAACTACCTTTACATAACTCCCGTCATCAATGACCAATGGGAGTTAACAAAAAACAAAAAACAAATTAGGTTAGTAAATATAAAAAAACGTAACTTTTGCAATATTCATTATTTGCCTTCAATTCAGTATTCCAGTCTATCACCCCATCCCCCCTTCCTGCGAGGTGGCAGGGCAGGAAAGGTCCCAAAAACCCTATTAACAGCACCTCATAGCTCCATCTTCTGATGCACCCCAACCCCCTCCCTCACATTTCTTTTCGATTTCTGACTGTTTTTCTTATTATTTCACCAGTATCTATCGTCTTTATTATTTTTATTTTTATTTTCTTCTTATATGCGATACATCACGAGGAGGTCCCTCACCTCCGGACTCAAAATAGCTGCTTGAATGGATAGCTCATATGTAATATTAAACATAACAAGTAACCTTAAAATACCAAAGGTAGTAAAAGGTAAGACACAACACGAATTACTTTTTCTTTTTTCACAGTAATCCACTTACTATTTCACTTTTATTTCTGTTTTAGAGGGTTCGGAAAATATATATAGATATATATATATATTCATTATTTCGCAATATATTTTCCACTAAAATGATTAGTGCTATAGAATAAGATACAACATTTGAAAGAGCTCTAAATCTACTTTGACTATAACGTACCGTCCAAATGATTAATAAAGACACTAAAGATAAGCCCTGTTTGAATTTTTCTTAGCCAGTTAGGATCAATATGCTACCAAAGTCATAATTACATTCCCAAAACTAATACTAAAAATTCAAAAACGCGTCATCGTTTAAACGGAATCGAAATTTTCGAGCATCTAAAACCTCCAATATTGACAACGTAAATATTACGATTACCTTATCTCAAACCTTGATTTGATATTCTTTAAAAATCATTATAATTAAAATGTTATTTTAATTTATATTTGCAAAAAATATAATTTCGCACCGGTAGAAAGCTGCCTGATTCCCAGCGAAGAGGAGACTATAGAACTGCAGACCAATACTAATAGAAGAGACTTCATTGTGGTAGGCACCAATAGCATCAACTCAACTAAATAAATTTCTTAGACATTTATAAATACTTATCTTAATTTTTTTTTGATAAGAAATGTTCATAATACTTTGATTATATTTGTTTGTATATTGATTTTTTAAAAGATATCTTAGACATGAAAAAATATATGTCTTGAAATGATTGAACGCTCTAAGATTACTATCCCACTTTATGTTTATTTTTCTTATATAACTTCATCATTCCTGTCTCAACAAACTTATTTTTTTTCTATTACTCCATCTCCAGCGCCTTCTAAATTTTAACTTAGCACGACCGGGCGAAAGCGATGGTCGCTTAGTCGCTCTTCACTAAATAGGGAATACATTGCGACACGGCGTTAGATTTTAATTTTTTAACTTTGTTATGATGGTTCTTACGCTTGTATTTTTATATATCACTGTTAAAAATTTCAATAAATAAATTTTAAAAACGTTTTTCGGACCCTGAGGAACTTTTACATGGATATTTTTTTGTAGCAACAGAAAAATAAAATTTTTCTTCATCCTTCGAAAATGAAAGAAAGAAAATTTTTCGGTTTCCCCGCACATGCTAAAAGGTCCCTTGATTCGAAATAATCAAGTAGAGGAAAATGGTTTTTGCGTTTCTGGTATGTAAGACCCGAGCCCAAAAACGAAAAGTTGTACGGAACAGAAATTAAGTACTTGAGATAAGTCTTTAAATGTCTGGGACATGACAGCAACTTTCACTTTGTTAAAGGGAGATGTAAGAATTCATTTTTTATTGTATGGCAAACCGTAAATGCTTTACTGTGAAAAAAAGGAATAAATCGTGTTGGATATTACATTTACTACCTTTGGTTTGTTTGTTTGGTTGTTTAGTGGTCATCAACGCCATTTATATTTTATTTAATTTTGCTAATATTCGTTAAATTTTATTTATTTTTTTAATTTGATTATTTTATTTATTTATTTTATTTTATTTTATAATTTTTTTTTATTTATTTTTTTTTTTCCTTCCGATCAAGTTATATTTTTGTCAGTAAATTTTATGATTTCAAAAACTGAAACACCAATTCTATTGCCTTATCATCGTCTCCAAGGGTTTTTGAGATATCTTGGCTTAGTCCCAAGCTATTGAGGTGTGGTGTGGTGTACCTACCTTACAGTACTACCTTTGGTATTTTAAGGTTACCTGTAATGTTTATTTATTACTTGTGAAATATCCATTCTAAATGGTACTATTTTTGAAGTCCGGAGGTGAGGAGCCTCCTCGTGTTGAAAACCGTAACTAATAAAACAGTAAAGACATTAGTGTGTACCACCCTCGTGCTCAGCACACTTATGGGAATGCTTTGAATGTCTAAGACATGACAGCAACTTTCACTTATATTACAAGTGCCACGTTATATAATTGATTTTACACTTGTTCAATATTTTCTCAAAAATTTTGCTAAGTATTTTGATTAAACTTGTCATATCAATGAACAATAGGGTAGTTTTATAATATAAGCTAGTTCTCATCCTCAGAACTCTGACAGGGCTTAAACGTAAATTTAAATAAAGTAATCTCAGGGTAAGGTGGAAGGTAATGGGCCCTCCAGATTTTGATATACCATGGTATTTCAATACGCACCACTATGTACAAACCAATTTTGTTTATTATATACCAATTATATACTAATTAAGCTGTTGAAAGGTTTGTGTTCATCTCTTCATCAATTATTTATATATTTCAACAATATTTAGTAATTAAACTGGATTATTTAATGTTTAAAAATGAAGGACTTTAAAATAACATGAAAAAAATTCGTTACCCCTGATGGAACTGTATGATTATGTAATCTGCTCATTCCTCCACTAATATTGCATTTTTTTTTTTAATTTATTTGTTGATATTTACAACTGTATAAAAAAATACAACCAGTAAATTTGATCATAATGACATAATGATATGATACAGGATGTAGAGAAACTACCCAGTAGTAGAACTCT
>NW_027107023.1:497477-498790 GCF_000696795.3 Halyomorpha halys | reverse complement strand
ATATATATATATATATATATATATTGCTATGTATGCTATGGAGATTTACTCGGGATGCCAGGATAATCGTTGGAGGCCATTATCCAAAAATACGTTAATTAATTAATTACAAATTGAGTCCTAAAAAACTATTATTATAATTGGATTCCTTTCCAATGGCTGTTTGTGTGTTTACCAGTTTACCAATTAAATACCTTTATATTTATAAAATGTTGTTACCATTAATTATATAGTATAATAAAGAGTGGTATGTTGGGTTTTATAATAGAATAAAAACTACATAAAGAAACTAAGTATTTATTTACAATTTGTTATTATGATTAAAATGATTCAGGTAAAGGTTGCCATAAAATATAGTTTATTACATTATTACTTATTGGTTAATTTTATACTTACAGCTGCTGATGCCGTGGGATGTAGTGCCGTAGGTGTCTTCTGTTTCATCAGGGATGTCCAGGTCTCGTGGCCCTTCTCACGACTTCGTCTGGTCGAAGTGCATCTTCTAAGCCTGCCTCCTGACTGTGGTCCTCACCCGTCTAAGCCTTCCTGTTGAGTGTGTCTTTTTCTGATCTAGATTTCCTGTCCTTTTCTCCCACTTCCCTTTTGGGGCGTTACCTTATTTTTGAATCTCATATTTGATTGCGCAGGCGTTCCCCTCCCCAGGCCCGAGAGGGGGTGGTAAAGTTTGACATGTCCAGGAAGGGCCTGCACCTACTTAATTTGATTTCGATCCCTCGTCAAACCTATCATGTTAGAACACTTAAAGATTAGCGAATCTAATTTTCTCAGGGGACTCTGGTAATATAACAAACTTAATACAGTTGTTTCCATATCCGGGGACGCTAAAAGCTTCGCAGAAGGATACCCTGACCAGATATAGGGGCAGATGACGAAACACCTTAATAATACCCAGAATTGTCAAAAGGTTAATACATAACAATATATATATGTATATATGTATGCATTTAGAATTTTATTATGGTAAGAGAGAATTAAATATAGATATATAATTTATTTAATAAATCAAAAATTCGTATCCATTTTTGCCTCAACACTTTATTTTTCACCAGTCTAACGTTTCGGCCATTCTAGCCATCCTCAAGGACATCTTCAATATAATTTCTTCCTCACATTAATTTACAATTTCTTTTGCAGGCTATTCTGCCCAGGTCATTTTCTTTATTATAAGTTATCTTATATATTTAATTTTTCTTATATAAGATTATCCACAATTAATACACTACCATATAACACTATATGGTACTGGTGTTATATGGTAGTGTATTAATTGTGGATAATCTTATATAAAAAAA
>NW_027107023.1:492720-497342 GCF_000696795.3 Halyomorpha halys | reverse complement strand
TGCAAAAGAAATTTTAAATTAATGTGAGGAAGAAATTATATTGAAGATGTCCTTGAGGATGGCTAGAATGGCCGAAACGTTGGACTGGTGAAAAATAAAGTGTTAAGACAAAAATGGATACGAATTTTTGATTTATTTAATAAATAATTACCTTGTCTCAAGAAATTGAAATAATATAATTAAAATAGATATATAAGTTAATAATAAAAAAAACTGAATAATTTTATAAAAAAAAATGGAAAAAAGTAAAAAATATGACAAAAAAAAAAGAAAATATAGAAATAAAAAATACTAAAGAACTAAAATACTAAGAAAAAAACTATGTATTTTAAATATTTACTGACTATACTTATGTAATTTATGAATAATAATCAATTATCCAACTAGTCTTCGTGTGCTGTGTACCAGGGCAGTCGCTACTAGCAATGAAGGGTCAATGGCTCAGTACTTTGTAAGGAGTACTGTTTCTTGAACGGTGGTGCAAGGAGGTGATCTGTTCAAGCACGATCAATGCCATTTCTCTCCCTAATTGAGGGTAGCTATATAATAGGGGTACTCATGATATTGTGTTAAATGTAAAATGTTTTACCATGTTAAATGTTATAAGTATAGCATTGTGAGCAGTCCTATTTAAAGTCATGTTAAATGATAAATGTATAAGAGCTTCTAGCGGATTCCCTTAGCAACTTTAGTAACTTTTCCTTCCAAAACTTGATATTATTGTTTACCTCTAGGTTTTGATTACAGTAATTTGTTACAACATGCCTAAATTAAGTGAAAAGTATAAGTGTAAAAATTTGGCTACTGATTATATTTTTTAAAATGTCCAAAACACAATACAAAAGAAAAAAAAACACAAACTACGAGTAAGTAACCTAACACAACAAATAAAACGGTGACAAGCTCAGCTGGTCTGTTGCGTGATGTCATTCCCCATTAAACAGATCTAGTAACAGACTCTCAGCCGTGTTACATGTTATATGTTTTTAAATTAACAAAAGAAGGAAATATTTATCCATTTAACATAAGTTTTACCATTTAATACGCTTTAACATGTTAAACTAAAGATCATGAATACCCCTTATAGAGGCTGGGTGTGCCCCAGGAGGGCTACTAACCCACAGGATTGACCCACAGTTACAGTTACAAAATAAATAATTATCTGCCACATCCGGAATCGAACCTGTGTCTTGGAAATAGTAATAAAGCCCCTCATTAGAGATAGTACTACGCACTCATCTAACCTCCATTATCATTTAATTACATTCAGTTAACAATAATTTAATTAAACATAAAACCTGATAACTTCCATTGTTTTAATTTTGAAATGAATATTATCATACTATTATCAAAACAAAAATAAAGTCAATATTATTTAAAATTATTTGTATCTATAATACAAAAATTATTCTAACAAAATAAAAAATAAAATAAATCTGTTTGATATTGAAACTCAAAGGTTGGGCCACCACACCTTGCTACTAAAAAAATCATACGACTGGACATTTGAAGTGGTGCACTTGAAAAAACCTTGATATTATTTACTTTACTCTTTATGAATAGTTATTGATACTTTCCTCCTTTGATAATAATCATTCATTTTAAGAACTCATGTTTGTTACCAAGGAGCCCAGATCTCCACACGACGATCCCCTCCCACCACAAATTTACATATGATTCTTTATTTTATTATATTCAAAATCTTATTCAAAATCACAAAATATGACTTGATTTCGAAAATTTAAATATAGAAGGTCGGATCCTTTCATAACTGGAAATAACGCATGTGGGCGTTTATATAACTTTCATTTTTGTCGAGATCAGTTAATTACCCTTTGATCATGTCTTTTATACACTGTGATAGCAATAATAATTTCAAATTTGCTTTGAACTGTAGCTTATTTGATGATAATTACTTTTCCATAACTAGTTCCTTAGCAGTCTTGGGTAATTAATCCAGTTAGAACAAGTTTTAAACTTAGGTTCACAATATCGATTTAGTGGAAAATAAAATGCCTGGTTTACACCTGATTGTGAAAAGCCATCAGTTTTAACTATTGTTCAGAAATCATTGAGCGTAAGTATTTTTCTTTTTAGTTTATCAGGCAAATAACATCCGTTGGCGATGGCTCACTCATGATTCAATAATCGGAGGGTGTCAGTTTTTGCTTATGCGATTTCCGTGATAATTTCAAATTTGATTTCCCATAACAGAAGTCACGCAAAAAATGTTCCATCCAATCCAAGTAAGTATATTTCAATAAAATTTGTTTTAAAAATTGCCAAAACATTCCTCATTAACAGGATTCTCTACAAGGGCATTGATACAAGAAAAAGGTTTTTGAATTTGTCTGAAACAAATTTTTGAAGACTTTAATGAAACCTGTAAGTATATATGCTTATTAACTTACTATATATAGTTACAAATAAAAATTAATGAATCTGCCAAGAGTAGTTAAGGGAAATAAATGGTGGTTATTGCAAAACGTAAAAAAAAAAAAAAGTTAATTTTTCATTCATTGGCTCATTATTAGTGACGTGGTGAAAGGAATGCTCTGTGATCTCGAAGGGCCCTGGGTCGGGGAACTTTAGATTGATATTCTACCAAATTTATTTTACTTAATTTGATTGTGTTCATTTCATTTATTTATTTTGCTTATTTACATATGTTTGTTTGTTAATTGGCGCGACAGAACATGGAGGTCCAAAGCCTTGACGTGGTTATCATAAGGTGGGTCCGTCACTCCCACGCCTATTTTTGTGCGTGCCACCCCTTGGCTGACGGGCCTCACAAAGGCCCGGAGGGAAGTTGTGAGTGAGTATTGAATAGTTATAAGCTTGAAAAAATCCCGGATAGAGCCAGGGACTCGAACTCACAATCTATGGCTTGGCAGACAGGCGCATTACCACGCTGCGAACGTCATCCGCACCTTTATTTCAGTAGTTTGATAAATCTATGTCTCAGGAAGCATTAGATGTAGAAATGCCTAGTAGCACTCAAATTAAATTTGTCCAATGTGGTATAAAGTAGTTTATAACCTTTATCTTCATAGGTGACTTGAAACGCACCTCACATTTATTAAATCACTCGTCAGATATAGTTTTCCCAAAATAAATTCACCAAATAACTGATTTTTCGTTATGAAATGTCGTTAATTAAAAAAATTATATCACGGGATTTTTGAACTTAAACAGCTCATGTTTTAGCAACTTTACTTTAAATCAAGTTCCACTGAGGTAGTCAAAGAGTGTGCTGAAGTTACTGTTGATTTTTTCCTAGTGTTTCCTAGACTACTCGTAATGAATATTATCGGAAAGGCTCATCGGTCAATATAATACATATATTCACATACATTCAATGCAAGAAGTTGCTGGGAAGGAAAAAGACGGGGATGTTTTATGTAACGAAAGTAAAACACATAGTTCATTACAAACTTATTTTAATCTGTATCGACGTTTCGACCTAGGTTATAGGCCTTCATCAGGCTACTAAACCCGTTTTTTAAATACTAATTGACTATTATAACGATGAGAGAGAAAAATAATACTGTCTATAGAAAAAAGTAAAATATATATACTTAAGTACGTCAACTTATAGTACTTATACATACGTCTATTATTATACTTATACTTAATTTTATTTTAGACGTTTCTTAAATATGATGACACCGGATATTTGTCATATACCCCTACTCCCTATGTAAACATAAGCTAAACCTATATATGGAGGATTAATAGAGACAATAAGCAGTATGTACTGAGACTTTGACATTTCTCTCCCAGTCTTCTCCTTTTTTTTGTGCTTTTTTCGCTAGACCTATCGTAACTTATGTATATATTATATGTACTTAAGTATATATATTGCATTGATAAAACAATTGCATTTCAATAAAATTCGATTAAATATCTTCATCTATTTTATTTTAGACGTTTCTTAATTAGCTGTGTAAACTACATTGGTTAGATAAGGTGAATCATGTGGCCTTTTGGTAAAGAAATTAATGAAAATTTGTCAGCTAAGCTAATGCTAGCATTTTGTTTTTATGTTATATAAGCTACTGTCAAACCTAAGATTAAGCAATGATTCCTATCATTTAACTAAATCACTAATGAAAGTCCGAAAATCTAACGGGAGCTTTCTCACTTGAGAGTTGCTTAATCTTGTAACGGTGTATCTGTTGCGAGCTCTAGCGGCAGCTAATAGGAATCCGCTAAGGCACCCTAGCACCCACTGCATATTACACGCTCATCAAGTAGAAGTTTGACCAAGACAATATAATTAATTATTACCAATATAAAACTGTGAAATATTTTATATAACACATTTTTGCATATGTTATCAATAATAGCAGTTCACTGTATCTTCCTGGATATCTCAAATAGATTCACGGTATAGTTGTAGTCTAACAATTATTTACTTTTATTTACCTATACATGGAATATACAGGGCGTTTCAAGGTTAAGGGGCCAAACTGAAAATATGAACTAAGGGACCCGGCGGCTAGCTACCCTCCGGGCATACATTCCGGAAGAACAGTACACGGTAGAATGAAGGTACCGCCCGCACGACCTGGTGGCAGGCATACCTCCTTCGTAACTACAGGGATAATACCCGGTAGAAT
>NW_027107023.1:490654-491655 GCF_000696795.3 Halyomorpha halys | reverse complement strand
AATATAACACACCTAACATTCTCGAATAATCTAGCATTCTGTGAACATCATCTTTCTGAACCATTAGGAGGGACCTTATCACAATTACAGCAATGTTGGTTTTACTATACAATCACTATTCAAATTACATTTTGTTTTTTCTCACGTAAAGGAATAATTACACATAATAATAAATTTTATTTTTTGTCTCATTTCATTACTAATTAATCAGTAAAGACTAATGTATGGCAATTTCAAGGGTATAGTTTTACTGTCCAAGCTACTTAAAAAAGAACAGCAGGATGGGTGAATGAATGTATTGATAAATTTGGTAGCTTAACTTAATTTGAATTTAACTTGAATCTTTTAAATCCAAATTTTTATTACATTAACCATTGGCTCAGTTTTACGAGATTCAAAGGGAACTGACTCCAAGAAAATAGACAATAAAAGTGGGACAATGAACGTTATTGTCACAATATTAGATTTTGGCCCTCCTGGTTTAATAGATTTAAAAGATTCATAGATAAGAAGGAAGCTAAGACAGGGGAGTTTTGGAAAATGTAAAGAAAACTAGATTTTTAGAAAACTTTTAATGGAAATCTATAAAAAAAAAAAAAAAAAATTTATCACCAGGAGTTACTTCACAAAGTCTTTTCCTTTAACCTAAGCCCTTAAACATTTTATATTCAGCAGTAATATACCAGCTATTCCTCAAACTGGGTGCCACAGCACTCTGAGGTGCCCCAAGTGTATGCTGAGAGTGCCGCAAACCAATGCTACTTGTCCAAAATATAAAAAAAAATTAAAATAGAAAATATAAAGTGTATTCCAACAATTAATTTCTACTGTTCTTCTTCTCCTACACATTCAACTGCTCTAAGGGTAGTTAATTGTGCAATTTGTTTTTAGTTTGACTGGGATGCCTCAAATTATTCTTTAGCCTAGTAAGGGTGTTGTGAAATTGTTTAAACCCAAGAAGGGTCCTGTAAAAAAAGTTTGGGGACTGCTGGTTACCTACC
>NW_027107023.1:488585-488923 GCF_000696795.3 Halyomorpha halys | reverse complement strand
ATTTTGAGGCACAACTTAAAATCATCTCTGGCAGGAGATGATTTAATTGAAATGATTATTCCTTATTCTAAAATGTAAGGGTGAAATAACAGATGTAGTAGATAGCCCCTTATGTTCTTACATACTTCAAGAAAATAGATTAAGATTTTTATCTTTATGTGATAGGAAATATATTATATATATTTGTTTCTTTTTTACATTTAAACAACTTTGTTCCTTTGAAAAACATTCTTAAATGAAGTTATTGCCACCTTGTAAAACATGATTTTTATAGTCAGTTAAATATTGTATAATTTACAATCAATTAATTGTATTAATCTGAACATATTTTTTTTTTT
>NW_027107023.1:488234-488535 GCF_000696795.3 Halyomorpha halys | reverse complement strand
ATTGCCACCTTGTAAAACATGATTTTTATAGTCAGTTAAATATTGTATAATTTACAATCAATTAATTGTATTAATCTGAACATATTTTTTTTTTTTAAATTATATTATTTCATACATACCTTCAATACAAAACTCCTCCTTACATTAATTCACAATTTCTATTGCAGGATATTCTGCCCAGGTCATTTTCTTCATTCTAATTTCAAATTATGACGTGGAAGAATACTCTTTATGTTATAGACCTAACAATAAGATTAAAAAGTATTATAGCAATGTAAAAGACAAAATTGAGATAAAATGT
>NW_027107023.1:485234-485744 GCF_000696795.3 Halyomorpha halys | reverse complement strand
TATGGATATCATTGTTCATTGTTTTCAGTGTATGAAGAGTGCCTTCCTAAATCTTCAAAGAACAACGGCTAAAGTTTGCTAAAAAAAAGTGTCTAAAAGCGATTTTGTTTTCTTTAATTTTAATCCCAGAAAAATCAAGCAGATACAATAAAAATTGGAGACCTAAACATTGACTGTAAAGGAGAAGTTATTTACCTAGGTACAAAGTTAAACTTGACCAGAAAAAAACATGTTTTTTAGATGTAGATTTAGAAGACCTCACAAGCATTATATGTTAGTAAATGCCTGAACGAATCTGGAGTTATAAAATTATAAAACAGAAAAGACTGGAGGTTTTCACTGTAGAAGGACTTGACTCTTTAAGAGTTATAGCAACATTCAAGTTAGTAAGATAATGTCCCCTTAAAAAATGGAAAGTGAAATGTGAAAAATCCATTTCAGAATAAATTATTTAAAATTATAACATACCTATTATCATCTTGCCCAACTGAGGTAGAAGGAAGCTGTTTA
>NW_027107023.1:484747-485184 GCF_000696795.3 Halyomorpha halys | reverse complement strand
GTAAATAGTAAATGAAAAGGGTAATAGTAACAGATAGATAAGAGAAGAAATATTAAAGAAAATACAAATAAAGAGATGTAAAAAGGAAAAAAAAACAAATCAAATGATGAGATAGAATGCATACAGCAGAATGCAATTCTTAGTAGGTGCATACGAATTTGGTGATACCCTGCTTTATCGTCTAAGGTGCTAAAGATTTTAGCCCCTCCTAGTCTGTCAAGGATATCCTCAAACCTTGGTATCCGATACTTATTAGCGACGGCATTATCATTGAGCTTACGTTAATCGATGACCACCCTATATATCTCACATGGTATAGGCTTCATCCACACCGCCCACAACGAACTATTATTGGGTGACATACTGTCTACAATGAATCCTTGACTTCTGAAGTTTTCGATTTCGTCTCTTATGTTCTTCCGGAGTGCCTGTGGGTA
>NW_027107023.1:475806-484697 GCF_000696795.3 Halyomorpha halys | reverse complement strand
TTTTTTTTAATGAATTTTCCTGAGAAAAAGGTTAATTTTTTGCTTTAGCACAATTGGTGTGGAAGGACTTCAGGTAGGGTTCATCTGTTAAAACTCCTTAGATTTACTGTTGGTTGCTATTGTATTAGCCATGATAGGGATGGGTTGTTTTCACTTCAGGCTGCAAGAGCTAAGTACAGCAGACTTGTACCCTTCAAGTAGTGTATAATTTTTCATCTTTAAATTGACCGACCTATTATTTTCTAATTAATTTTTTTATTTCGTCATAAATTTGTGAATTAAAATATCAAATATGGAATTTCATAATGAATATTACTAAATCTAAATAACATGCATTATTAATTTTTTTTTATTGATTATCAAAGATCACATCTTATCAAAAATAAATTTTCCTCGTGAAATGTTTTATAATTATACCTTCTTGCAGCTCTACAGCATTTCTGTAACCAGTAAGACACATATAATAACATTGGCATTACCGCTGTTGAAGAAATGAGAAGGAATCATGGTACAGAAAGTCACTTGATATACTACCGCTGTGAGGACTAATATCAAGTATAAGATAAAGTAAGAGGTTAGTTCAGGTAACAATAGGTTTTGACTCTTTCAGCCAAACATAGACAACCGACCATGTGGAAAAGGAGAGTTTTATGATTCCTTGAGTGAAGTACCTATCAATTATTAAACATGATGTGAAAATTATATTTGGGTGATAAACATGATGTAAATATTATAAACATTGACTCGAACCACTATCTATCGGTGGCCCTTCGGCATGTAAGAATATCATAGACATACAATTAAGTGAAGAAACTGAATACAATATACAGAAACTAAAAGATTCTGCTATAAATCAGTAAGTCCACCCAATAATGTCCAGCAGTCTGACTTGGAAAAGATGGGATTTATGTATGGAAATAATGCTCAACATAGCAAATGAGATCACTGGACAAAAAACACTGATAAAAGGATACCCTGGTTTGACTTAGAATGCAAACAGGCTATATATGAGAAGAATGCTTGCATATCTCAAGATGATCCATAGGAAGGCATATAATAGTATCTATAGAAGACTGTAAGAATAAGAAAAGGACTGAAAAAATGATTCAGTAGAGAAAGAAAAGATCCTGGGAAAGGAAATAGATGAAAGAAATCAAGACCTCTTGAACCCTGAATGAAATCAGAAAGTTCTGCCTCAAAATAGCAGATACCACCAATCATTTAATCCCTGATCATATGCCTTTAAAGGCATAAATGGTTCTCAAATCATTGTAAGAGAAAAAGTTATAAGACAATCAAGAAACCTCTTAAATGGAGAATCCATTAGTGAAGACAAACACCAAGGGAATAATATCAGTAATGAAGAATTGGAAGCTCCAGATGAAGAGGGGTTAGGACAGCCTTAGGTGGGATGCAGAATATCAAAGCCCCAAAAGTACATGGAATGAGCTTTAGAAAAATAGAGGAGAAGCAATCTATAAATATATCCATAACCTGATTTTATACATCAGAGAAGAGGAGTGCATTCCCCATTAATCTTACAGAACTATTATATGCCTCTTTCATGAGAAATGGAATCCGCTCAACATCGAGTAGGAAGGAATACAAGTACTACGGAATATACCTCCAACCATCTTCCAATACCATATTTTCCAATAATTTATTCACTAGAATTTTGCCAGAATGATAATAAGGGCTACTCAATTCTCACAGTGAATGTCTTGAGCTTCATCTGAGGTTTTTTGGCTGCACAAGGGAACCAGACAAGGTAACTGTTTGGTATGCTTGTAATTTAACATTGCCTTGGCATGCGCCATCAGGGAATCAGAATTTACAGGTATGAAGTATGATTTTCAACAAATTGTGGCAAATATAGCTCACGCCAATGATATGGATATCATTGTTCATTGTTTTCAGTGTATGAAGAGTGCCTTCCTAAATCTTCAAAGAACAACGGCTAAAGTTTGCTAAAAAAAAGTGTCTAAAAGCGATTTTGTTTTCTTTAATTTTAATCCCAGAAAAATCAAGCAGATACAATAAAAATTGGAGACCTAAACATTGACTGTAAAGGAGAAGTTATTTACCTAGGTACAAAGTTAAACTTGACCAGAAAAAAAAATGTTTTTTAGATGTAGACAATTTAGAAGACCTCACAAGCATTGGGTGGATTATATGTTAGTAGATGCCTGAACGAATCTGGAGGTTTAAAATTATAAAACAGAAAAGACTGGAGGTTTTCACTGTAGAAGGACTTGACTCTTTAAGAGTTATAGCAACATTCAAGTTAGTAAGATAATGTCCGCTTAAAAAATGGAAAGTGAAAAGTGAAAAATCCATTTCAGAATAAATTATTTAAAATTATAACATACCTATTATCATCTTGCCCAACTGAGGTAGAAGGAAGCTGTTTACCTAAGTCTTAGCTTCTTTTCAAAGTTTGGCACTAAAACAAATTTTAACATTGTAAAATAAAGATATAGATGAGATATATTAGAATCGACAGTTGTAGATGAATAAATAGAAGTTATATTGAAATTATCAATGATAACAAAATTTTCAAAAGTGTAATTTTTCAGAAAAATGTGCTCTTTCTTGAATATCTGTAAAAAATTAAAAATTAGAAATTAAAGTTAATAGTACGTATTCATTAATAAAATTATCGATGAGGTAATAATGGGTACTACTAGAACTAAAAAAAAAATTGAAATATTTCGAGGATGGGGGGCCAACTTCACAAAGGTATATCGTTGGTTGTATTACTTTGAGCTAGTAAGCAAAGATCTGATCTGAATTATTTATTTTTTGTATTATTGAGCACAAAATAGCTTTAAGATTTTTTAAGGATCGTGTGTTGGAGACTGTAAGAGAACTTTAGACTTTATTAAGATGCCAGGATTTGATATTGGCCTGCGGCCGCTCTGCCAGTCTATAACAGTGCGTTAGGTTATATCGTTGTTGGTAAGCCATGGATGGGACTGGTAAGTGATTATTAGTTATTTTCTTGGGTTTGAATGATATTTATTAATAACTGTCCACGCTATGTAATAGGGCACAAAATTATGGACCGATTTGAAAAGGTTCCCTTCCTTTAATTTGTAGTATTAATCTGTTATTGAATAATTATTTTAATGGTCTCTAATGGTTTATTTTTTGTAACTACCATTATTGAAACAACTATGACTTTTAATCTATTTAAGTACAACTTAGGTCTATGAATCAATATTCTATGTCTTTCCACTCTAATTTTGCACTTAGAGATAAAGATGATGCTGTTTCTTTTTAGAATAAAATAGTGTCTAATATTTAGTAAAGATCTGAAACACCTTTTTGTTTTGGATTCACGGTTTGTTACAAGGGTCCCGGTAGCTGTTTTTTTAACTGTATACTTTGCTGTTAAACTTTAGAATTTAGTTATTTCTAGTTTTCTTATTTTGGTTTTCTAAAAATGTCTTATTTCTTCCTTTTTTATGGGATAAAATGTCTTGATTATTTTGTTCAATGTCTATTAATGCATGCACATGGTACTACTTTTGTGTTTTTGAACTTGAAGATATATACATGAATTATTTTTTCTATTTTAATCTGTAGTGTATACTAATTGGAAGAAATGATTTCTTAAAGTTATCAAAGACTAAAATCCAAGGGTATATGACTTCAGAATCTTTTCGGATATTCTGACATTGGTTGCTAACAATTAATTTTTTTTTTATTAAAGATATTTAGTAAATAATTTGTGAATTCCTCTACTTATGCTTGAAAAAAGAAACAAAAACTTATTTTTATATTGTTGAATAGAACAGGATTTAGTTTTAACTTTTGTCCTTTAACCATCGCAAGATTGGTTTGTTTCATGAATAAATTTCCTATCATGCAAATTTTGCATATATTCTTTCTTTTCCAGGTGCGATTAGCTTGGGAATTTCAATAAAAGAAGAAGTTACAGATGAAACTGAAACTAATGGTACATTTTATTTTTTAGTTGAATGTTTTACATTGTCATTGTAGTTTTATATTATTGATTCTTCAAGTTTTTACTGTGGAAGTTCTTTAAATTAAGCAGTTAAACTAAGTTAACTGAGAAATTTATCAGTAAATTACTGACAATTTGTAGTGACACATTTTTCACAGAAAGGTTTTACTTTGTTAGTGTTATACATTGTTATGTTCAGTTGTGTTAAATCTCTTGTAAAAGTAACTTTTAATAGTGAGTAAAGTAAAGTGAGTGAGACAATGCCATGTTTGGTAAAAATTAATAAATATCACTGACTATGACTTACGTATAAAAAATGGAACTCTTAAAAATGTTATCACCACTGTTAAGTATGATTCAGGTATTAGCCTTCAGTTATTCAGGTATTGTGGTGTAAAAGATGGGTGTGTAAGGTTGTAGAGCTTATTAAAGAATGAATTTTGTTTTTGAATTTGTTACAAACTCCTTTTCTTACTCCCCCAAAAAGAAATATATTAAAATGTTTATATATATAACAATGAAACATATACTTACTATATATTGTTGAATAGTAGAACATTCAGTTTTAACTCATGTTCTGTATCAATGCACGGTTGGGTTGTTTTATTAATAAATTTCCTATTATACAATTTTTTATATATTCTTTCATTTCCAGGGATGAATAGCTTGGGAATTTCAATAAAAGAAGTTACAGATGAAATTGAACCTAATGGTATGTTTTATTTTTCAGTTGAATGTTGTACATTTTATTATGTTTATATTGTATATTAAATAAGTTTTCTGTTGCTGATTCTTGTAGTTTTTATTGTGGAAGTTCTTTCTCAGTTGCTTAGTTAACGGAGAAGTTTATCTTTATTTCTGATTTTTTTATTTAACTTTCCGATCAAATTTGTCTACTAGTAAGTTTTAACCCTTAGTGAGTATACACCCTGTTTCAGTTGTGAGGGTATAGAGTGGCTTTTTCCCTATATTCCTAATATATTGTAAAACATTTGGTTTCCAATATGAATGGGATAATACAAGTATACTTTTTTTATTCATCAAAAATAAACAAGTATCAAAGAAAATCTGTCAATTTTTAAAAAATTGCAAAATCACGATATAAAGATCAAAAAATGTTAAAAGACTTAGTCAGTATAAGAATGAAATGAGTCAAAACATTTCTACAGTCACTTTCTCCACATAAATAAAAGATGAAATAATGTTTTTAAAACTCAGAAAAAATGAACACACCAGTCTCTATTTGTCTGATTCGTTAATAACAAAAAATAACTAAATCTCAATCAAACACTAACACATTTTGCGAGTGCAATCGAGGTAAATGGGTTTCTTACATTTTTGAAAACAAGCAGCTTTCATTTCATTCCAGGAGGTGTTTTTGTAGTTAGAAATACTTTGTGATTTTCTTTTTCACTCCATATTATTGAGAGTTTGGCAGTTGTGTAATGTGCAGTCTCATAAATTATTTGATCAGAAATGAGTTGTAACCATGTATCTGCCAGTACTTGGTTCAAATTCGGAATCTCCTAGTTCATACCAGGTAAACAAACCAAAATGTTATCAAAAAGGACTGTGTTGATAGCGTGGTGGTTCAAACTAAGCCTGTTTGAATGGTTCAGGATTAGCTTTTGTTTTTTTACCAAAATAGTATTCAGTCTCCTCTCCTGTTTGGTCTATCGAGGGACCCTATCTTTCATCCTCCGGGAGAACCCTCACAGCCTGGAATAAGCACATCACTGTTTTCAGACTTCCTCAATTCGTTGCAGTTCACAGTCAAATGAAATATCCTATCAACATAATTCAAAAGATATATCTGAATCGTGACCTGAAATGTTAAGTCATTGGTGTTTTGGTGAAGAAGTGTTAGGTGCAGAAAGGAATCCATCATCATCGTCACTTTCACATGGAGATGATGATCTTCACCTTCAAAATTAAAAGCTGAACTCTTTCTGCAAAGTCAGGGTCATCTGGGTAATAAACTTCAGAGGCCATGACACTAATGCAAAAAGGCCTGCATGCAAGCCACTATGGGTTTATTGTTAGAATAAATGCAAAATAATTGAAAATCTTACATTCCTTGCCTGAGCTACGAGCACATGAACCTCGTGGCTGTTATACAGTGTCTTAAAGAGGTGTATGTTGCGCCTGGTAGCAGGGTATACAGGGTAACAGACACTATATACTTTACTAGAACAGAACTGGTTATTATTCCAAGGTAGCTGGTATAAAATTTAAGTTTACTATGTTCTTATGGAAAAGGTACTGAGAGTTTGTTAATCAGCTGCATGCATTCCTACCAAAATATTCAATCAAAACTCACTAAGTTTTTGTCAGACAGATTTTTATAATTAATGCTATTTTATATTTTAATATTTCTTAGTGATATGATATATGATATTATGGTGTAAAGGCGACACCATAAATTATCGATACTCAATTAATTTTTAATTTATTGAATATTGTTGCAGACCCAACAATCAATATCAAAGAAGAAAGACTTTCAATTTACTACGGTGAGTGAAAGTTTAGATTAATATTATATTATTGTTAGTTTTTGTTGAAATTTCAAAATTGGACTTAGCTTCATCAATTAGAGGTGGTGAGGGTCCGTTCTGAAAAATGAATCTTTGGAACTAAACATTTCATGAAATTATTATGTATTATTTTAAACATAGAAAAATATATATAGCAATATTTTAAATAACAAACTAAGATAGTTAGAACAAGGATCCGGAGCAGGGATATGGAGAATGGATAGACCTAATCAAGGCACATCCATCTCATTAGGAAAGCACACCACAGTGTTCCAGGCTGAGGTGTTTGCAATAAATGTCTGTGCTCAGAACTTAATAAAGGAGGGCATGAGGGAAAGGCTAATCACGATTTACACGGATAGTCAGGCGGCCATCTATGCGCTGGATAACTACGCAACCCGTTCCAAATTGGTGGAGGAGTGTAAGGTTAATTTGAACTCTCTCTCCTTGGCCAACAAGGTGTGGGTGGAATGGGTGCCTGGACATAAAGGCATTAAAGGAAATGAGAGAGCAGACTACCTAGCTAGGAAAGGATCTGAGCATGTTCCTCTCACACCTGACCCCATATGTGGAATTAGTCTCAGCCATGCGAAGAGACATATCAAAAAGATCGCTGAGAGCAAGGTTGGGTTACTCTGGAGAAATACCAGAGGGATGGAACAATCAAAAATGTTCCTTAAAGGACCCTGCCCGAAAAGAAGCAACTGCCTTCTAAATATGGATAGGAGTATCCTAAGATGGGTGACAGGACTATGTACAGGACACTGTCAGTTAAACAAACATCTCTATAAAATGGGACTGACAGAGTCCCCTATCTGCAGGTTCTGCAGAAAGGAGGAAGAGACTGCCTATCACATCATGTGTAAATGTGATGCAGTGGCAAGAACACGATTCCTCATCTTTGGTAAGGATTGTATCTTGGATCCCAAACTTTGCGAAACTGTGGATCCCTATACAGTATCCAGATTTGCAAAGGCAATTGGCCTGTTTTGAGCAGAGGAGGGACGGCGTACAATAGGCCCTCTGAGGCCGCGGTGCTTCTTGGCCAGCTTAAAAAAAAAAAAAAAGATAGTTAGAAATTATTTTACTCACACAATAGAGCAGCAGTTCTGCCGACTTCCAAGATACAGCTGCCATGTTGACTATTCGAACTATGTTTCATTTTGTCCACTCATTGTTCGCGACAAAACATCTTTTGACTGATATAAATTAGATATTTTACTTATATGATTAACAAAATAAATTTTTAATATTAAATCAAAATTACATTTAACATTCTATAATTTATTTATTTTAAAGGTATATTACAACATTAATTTTCTTTTTTAAGGTGAAATGTTTTTGATAATTAACAAGCCGTACTCTCTTTCACTACTCTTTCTTTATTTCCCTTTTAGGATGTCTTGGCTATTTACACCATCTTTCATATCAATATATTTAGTCAGCCTAAAGATAGTATTAATAGCCAAACTGTTGTAAAATAGAAATAAAGAAAGATTAGTGAAAAATAATATAGCTTATAGATTAACAATCAAAATATTTTTTCTTTTACATTGCTGGCTTTAGATTTGATTTAAATTATTATTTTGTTTGAATTCTTCTATTAAAAGTATTATTTACTTGTCGACAGGTGGCCATGTTCATGTTAAACAGGAAGAAGAGCTACTTGTTCCAGATGATGGTGAGAATTATTATGTTATTATAATTTTTGAGAGAGGTTGTTCAAGAATAATATTTTACATTTTGTGTTATTTGATTTAATAACTAGAATTTAAATTTTATACATCTGATTTTTTATTGATTGCTCGATTCTTATATTTTTCTATAGTAATAATTTATTTTAAATTTCGCTTAAAGTTGTTTTTTTCCCGATGTATGATTTTCGGTGCATCAAATTTGTGTCCTATTTGTCTAAAATTTAGAATCACAATGTACTACACACTGCAATAGAAAATTGTAAGTATTGTTTTTATAAAACAATTCTTCAATTGTATTATCGTACTTGTAGTTTTATATCACGTTATTATATATTAGTTTAAAATCTGCACATTTAAGTGCTCATCATGCTGGTGTCCACATCGCGATTATACAATGGCTATACTTGCTAGAGAGAAAAACTTTATTAAACAAAATGTTGTACTGACCAATTATATTGGGTTGCTAAAGACCCAGCATGCTAAAATCTAGTCTGACAATTTTTTTAAATCTTAGAAAATATAGGCATAGTAAACTAATAATATATAATAGTATTATATGATTTTTTTGTTTTATCATTTTTTTCTTTCTATTCTATATTTTTTCTTGAAGAAGTTTGTCGGGGGGTGCGGTCAGCAAAGAACAACATAAATAAACAAAACCATATTTATTTATTTTATGCCGACGTTTCG
>NW_027107023.1:469516-475161 GCF_000696795.3 Halyomorpha halys | reverse complement strand
CGTTCAATCAGCTGTTATATTCGGTCAGCTGATGTTGGTGTAACACCTAACTCAAGTCCTAACTTACATACATTTTGGTATTGTTTATACGGATAGTAATTAATATTAAAGATTAATAATACAGCCACTCTGAATATAGCTCCCCCCTGCCAGTTTACGAACAATTCCTTGTAAACTCAAAAATAAAGCTAAAACTAACTGGAGATAAATATTAATATAACAAAATAATAATGATAGTTGTAACAAGCATAATATCCTTCATGAAACAACAAAAAAAAATTTCCTACATTTATTTAATTGTCCTATTTACACAAGTTTCCCATTTACACACAACTCACAATTCTACTTGTATCTTCAGCCTTACCACTACATACAAGGGCTATGTTATAAAAGTAAAGAAAAGAAAAAACTCAAACAAGAAAAGAAAAAAGCTTAAACAAGGAAAGAAAAAAAATAATATAGCTTATAGATTAACAATTAAAATATTTTTTTTCTTTTACATTACTGGCTTTAGATTTAATTTAAATTATTATTTTGTTTGAATTCTCCTATTAAAAGTATTATTTACTTGTCGATAGGTGGCCATGTTCATGTTAAACAGGAAGAAGAGCTACTTGTTCCAGATGATGGTGAGAATTGTTATGTTATTATAATTTTTGAGAGAGGTAGCTCAAGAATAATATTTTACTTTTTGTGTTAGTTATTTTAATAACTAGAATTTAAATTTTATACATCTAATTTTTGATTATCATCTGATACTAAAACTAACTGGATATTAATATTAAAATATACTTCTTATATACTTTCAATGGTTACTACATTATTCTCTCTGATTGTAATCACCTGGAAGGACCCTTATAACGCAGAGATTCTTTACCCCTATTGGACCCCTATCAGCAATATACAATATACTTTCCTCCCATTCAGTCCACCACCTGTCTGCCAAGTTGACTATTTGAACTACGTTTCTTTTTGTCCACTCATTGTTCTCAACAAAATATCTTTTTGACTGATATAAATTAGTTACTTTACTTAATAACTAGAATTTAAATTTTATACATGATTTTTTATTATCATTTGATACTAAAACTAACTGGATATTAATATTAAAATATAATAATGGTTCCCACAATGTGTGTGTGACTATGCCATGGTTAGTAATTTCCCCCTCTGCCTCAACCGTATCCATATAATTCCTGTGACGTCCTTGGAGACCAAATAGAACTTCGAAAGGTGAGAAACCCGTAATAGTGTGATTATATGCTCCTTATCCGTGTGATAAACCCTCAAGTGGTCACTTAGAATACTGTGAATTCAATCTGGAACTCTGTAGAACTAAACCACGTTCTCAATGCTAGTAATACTGCTTCGGCTGACTTATTTCGTACCGTATCCACCATGGCCATGTTACTAAAGAGGTCAGTGTCAGTTATCCATTAGTATTCTTTCCAAGTAAAGGAATCAATTTGGATGTCACGGAGGGGTCTCTGGGCTGTGGATATTTCCTCTTGCACTGCTATTGGTGGGTGGTGGTCGTACTTCGTGCTAAGGCACACATCATAGCCGCCTATGCTTGTGTGTCCTGTGCCATCTTCATTCCCCACCATAAATAGCATTGTTTAAGAGCCTACAACGTCTCACTCAAACCGCAATGGTTTGTTTTTCCTGCAGGGTTTTCACCGTCATCGTACAGCGGATGAATGTTCTATCGGCCCCTATCTGTTCCTGCCTCCACAGTCGTTTAATTTTATCCCTAATGACTGCATTGTAATAATGTAATAAATATCAATGCAAGTAATGAATCTTTGATGTGTGATCATATGGGTTTAAGTCACTATTTGAGCATTTGTAGATAATGCCGTATTATAGCACCAAATCAGCGCTACCAGTTGGTATTAAGGTCTTCATGCTTCAGATAGACTTACTACTGTATTGTTTTATAAAAATAACAATTACAAAAATATCAATAATTAGATTTTACATAATGTTTAGAACTTCGTTTTTGCTCTCCTGAAAAATTCATAAGCCCTTATGACCACACATCAAAGAAATATTAAAACATACAAAAAAATATTAATAATGAAATATGCATGTGATGGTTGTTGATTCCCAGGGAATCAGGAATTATATTTTCCGTTATCTTTGCTACGTCCTGGATATTGATCTTGAGTTCCTCCATGAAGCTCCCAATTGTGCTAGATATTGTTAAAGTCAAGTCTTTTCTCTGAAGCCCTCATGGAACTTTTCCTTCAGGAAAGGGAAGCATTGATTGTAAATTTTCCTTCTTTTCCCTTTCCACTTTATTTGCCTGGTCAAGATCATTATTTTCATATCTTATGGTGAAATCCAGAATGATTACTGACTTCATTCTTTGAACGCATCTTCATATAGCAACTGCTGTAGAGCCTTCACACTTCGATGCCCCTAATCTATCTCCACATTCAGCAATTTCAGCTGAATAATTGAACGTGGATTGTAACAGGATGTCGTCGAGTACATTGGATAGTTGCTGAGCATTTGACCAGTGTTGCAGAGGAATCTCTTATTGGCAGCGGATTTAGCCTAAACCTCAATACCTCTGTTTACACCAGGACCTGTTTGTGCATAACTCCAGGCACCTTGATTGTATACTGAAATTTTATTTAAAATAGTGTGGAACGTGGGATTTGAATTAACAGCAATTTAATGCTGCTTCTTAATGAACCTATAAATTTTCTTTAAATCCAAGTATTAGGCCTTGGAGAGGCAGATCGTGTTATTGTAGTTAGTAAAATGATAATTATTTAATGATATAAGATAATCACAGATATTAGGGTGTCTCTTATGAATTTATTGTTATATCTTATCTGTGTGAGGAGTTGGAAGTTTTGCTGTTGTGGTCACTTCTACATCTTCTAGCCACTTCCCTCATCCAGGTTGAGTGGTGGGTGAATACCATAAATTATGCCTGATGTCTGAAAAACCGTCTCTCTATCTCAGAGGCTGGCCTACTAGTCATCGGTTATGGCATGGTAGCATGGGCAAACCAAGTCTTATCTTGCATGCCATGACTGATAACTTAAGGTGGCATTGCAGATTTGTGGCGTCTTGGGGATCTCGTATGCCCTGCTACAGGGGGTATTAATAAATGAGATCCATGACTCCAATTTTGTACAAAAAAGTACGGAAAAATCGCATTGTGTAAATCTATCATATGTTGTTTTGTACATCGCCATGGAGGTGTTCACGGGAAGTCCAATCATGGCCTTGACATTCCCGCAAATCATGGTGTCAATACCCTCCAATATTGCTGGATGTAGCTTTGTGAGGGGGGCAGATTAGAGAGGGTAAGACCCGGGAACACAATGTGGACCTTCTGCTCAGGCTTAAGCAAGCAAGAGGGGACTAGCTTATTTAAACTCTCATTTAACTTAGTCACCGAATCATCATTGAACTGTAGCTCTCCCGAGAATATGTATCCTAAAAATAACCTTTTTCCATGGTTTGGGTGCTGTCGCCATTCCCTAGTGAGAGCCTTGTTGTCTCCAGCTCCCCTTTATTCGCACACAATAGAATATATTGTGATATGCCTCCAGGAAGAGACGTTATTAATATTATGTGCCCCTATTGAAGTGGTTCTGGTACATAGACCACCTTCAAAATTATCTTCGTGGTTTTAAAAAACTTTTTCCTGTAGCATTGTGGATATTGTTGTAATGGTAATGTAAAAAAACACATAAGTAACTGCGATGTAAGCAAAAAACTCATCGGTGCCCTTTTTGTGACTGCAAAGCAATATTTCAGCTCTAAAAGCACATATAATGGTCCATCATACAGGTGAAAAAACTCATCAGTGTCCTCATTGTGAATATAAATCAACTCACAATGGCCTGTCATATTTGTCAGAAGCTTTACCAATGTCCTCATTATGAATATAAATAAGATCAAAATGGTCAATTAAAAGAACATATAAGATTCCATCATATAGGTGAGAAGCCTCACCAATTTTCTCATTATGTGGACTGATTTTAATGCAATATACAGCAGTATTGCAGGGAAGTGTGTTAGGCTCCATACTCTTTCTGCTCTATACCACTCCCATCCTAGAAGCTATAAAAGGTGTCACGACTACCTTTGCCACTGATACAGACAGCAGTTCTGTCTTTAGAAAATGATAACCAGGAAAAATATGGTCCAGTTTGTGGTCTAAAAACCAAAATGAAAAAAAATAGTCAATAATTCATTGCTCATTAACACTATTTTTTAATTTAAATTTTTTTTACACCAATCTAGGTCATCTTAATTTAACATAAGTGTAACCTTCTATATATAACATTATATTTATTTATTAAATAAATTAAAAATTCGTATCCATTTTTGTCTCAACACTTTATTTTTCACCAGTCCAACGTTTCGGCCATTCTAGCCATCCTCAAGGACATCTTCAATATAATTTCTTCCTCACATTAATTTAAAGTTTCTTTTGCAGGCTATTCTGCCCAGGTCATTTTCTTTATTATAAGTTAAAAGCCTATATTTTTTTTTAAATTTAAAATCATTAACATTTAATTTTCCTCTATAAGATTATCAACAATTAATACACCACCATATAACAAACCATTTGAATTGTTGATAATCTTATAGAGGAAAGTTAAATTAAAAAAAAAAATAGGCTTTTAACTTATAATAAAGAAAATGACCTGGGCAGAATAGCCTGCAAAAGAAACTTTAAATTAATGTGAGAAAGAAATTATATTGAAGATGTCCTTGAGGATGGCTAGAATGGCCGAAACGTTGGACTGGTGAAGAATAAAGTGTTGAGACAAAAATGGATACGAATTTTTGATTTATTTAATAAATAATTACCTTGTCTCAAGAATTTGAAATAATATAATTAAAATTATATATATTGTTTTACAGATCCTAAACAATCACTCAACGAGACAGATCAGCAGAGTGGAAAGATGGATATCGTGGATATGAATCACCATACAGATGAGAAAGCTTGTCAACTTCCTCATTGCGACTATAAAAAAAGCATACCATTTGGTTTAAAAAAACATAAAATGGTTTCTAATTCAGTTAAAAAGCTTCATCAGTGCCCTCATTGTGAATATAAAACGGCTATACTTGCAGGTTTAAATCGACATATAATGGCCCGTCATACTGGTGAGAAGCCTCATCAGTGTCCTCATTGTGAATATAAATCAGTTCAAAAATTTGATTTAAATAAACACATAATGGCCCGTCATAATGGTGAGAGGCCTTATCAGTGTCCTCATTGTGAACATAAGTCAGTTCAAATAGATGATTTAAAAATACACATAATGGCCCGTCATACTGGTGAGAAGCCTCATCAATGTCCTCATTGTAAATATAAATCAGTTCGAACAGGCGATTTAAATAAACACATGATGGCCCATCATGCTGGTGAGAAGCCTTATAAATGTCCTCATTGTGAATATGAATCAATTCAACTTAGTCATGTAAATCAACATGTGATGGCCCGACATACTGGTGAAAAGCCTCACCAATGTCCTCATTGTGAATATAATTCAGTCAAATTAGATAGTTTAAATAAACATATAATGGCACGGCATACTGGTGAGAGGCCTCATCAATGTCCTCATTGCAAGTATAAGTCAGTTAAAGCAGATGCTCTAAAA
>NW_027107023.1:448249-468811 GCF_000696795.3 Halyomorpha halys | reverse complement strand
AATGTCCTCATTGTGAATATAAAACAGCTATACTAGCAAGTTTAAATCGACACATAATGGCCCGTCATACTGGTGAGAAGCCTCATCAATGTCCTTATTGTGAATATAAATCAGTTCAACATGGCAGTTTAAATAAACACATAATGGCCCGTCATACTGGAGAGAAGCCTCTTCAATGTCCTCATTGTAAATATAAGTCAGTTAAAATAGATGGTTTAAAACAACACATAATGGCCCGTCATACTGGTGAGAAGCCTCATCAGTGTCCTCATTGTAAATATAAATCTGTTCGAATAGGTGATTTAAATAAACACGTAACGGCCCATCATATTGGTGAGAAGCCTCATCAATGTCCTCATTGTGAATATAAATCAGTTCAACTTAGTCATTTAAATCAACACATAATGGCCCGTCACACTGGTGAGAAGCCTCATCAATGTCCTCATTGTGAATATAAGTCCGTTCAACTTGGTAGTTTAAATAAACATATAAAGGCTCGACATACTACTGAGAAACCTCATCAATGTCCTCATTGTGAATATAAATCAGTTCATCTTAGTCATTTAAATCGACACATAATGGCCCGACATACTGGTGAATAGCCTTATCAGTGTCCTCCTTAAAGCACTAAATATTGCTCAACTAAAATCACATACACTTGTATGTTACACAGGTTAGCCTCATTGTGAACACAAACAGCTATACTTGGTTGTTTAAAATCACATGTGGTCATAAATACCCCTCTGTGTACTCATTGTGGATATAAATCAGTACAAAAAAGTGATTCAAATATTGGGTTGTAAAATAAGTTTGTAGTGTTTTTCAATTTAATTCTCTCTGTGTTTATAAAATCATGTTTACTTGGTAAATATTGTATACATATTCTAAAAAAAGAATTAGTTAAGATACTTTTATGCATCAGTTTCTACAGCTACAAACTTACTTTACAACCCGCAAATATAGTGGTATTTTTTTTCCTTCTTCATTATTTCTTAGGGCTTTTAAGATGTAAAGCCTTTTTTTAATATTTTAATTTATTTATTATTAAATTTAATTAATTTAATTTTAATTAAGCCCAAAATAAAATGACCCAGTAAAAATTCAGCTCGGAAAAAGAAAAAATTAATTACTTGCAACTAATATTTATACCAGGAGTTGTATTTATCAAAATAGATAATTTTAATAATGTGACGAGTGAAGTGGGAAATTATATATATATATATATATATTTACTAGTGTATATTTTTATATTAAATCATACTGATTTAATGTGGTCCAAACGACTGTTTCCTCAATCATTTTGATTGATATCTAATCAATGAAAATGGTTTTCAAAGGTTTTTAAAATACCTAGGTGTTTCAAGTGTATGAAAACACTGTTTATAATTCATGGATTGCTTTTACTATTTTTAAAAGTGTGATTTGAAAATTGGACCATGAGCTAAAAGTGGAGAAAGAAAATACCCTTCACTTGGCCTAAAATTGACTGTAGTTGGCAATTCAGTAAAAAAGATTTTTATTTTTGCCACCAAACATTACATCTGGGGCACATCCACTCTCTATAAAGTGAGTACCCTCAATTGGGGTAAAAACCTGGTAGTTGAACAAAATACTGAACCGCTTCATGGATTGTAGCCATGCAGATTTTTGTTTTTGATTCTTTGTAATAATCTGTTTCAAAAATATTAATACTTTGATAGGTTTTTAGTAATTTATTGAATATTCATTTTTTCAAATTACTTTTATCTTTAATCTACTTGTTTAATTAATTTCTCTATTTTCTAGTCCTAATGTATTGTATATGTTTATTAATTATTACTTTTTTTTGTAATGAGAAATATATTAATATTCAACTGCTGGTATTAAAGCTATTACAGACCTAAGACTTATTAATTTTGATGTTACCCTATTCTCTGATTCAATGTAATTCCTCCTTTCTTTTCAGAGATTAAAACTATCCAGGCCTGATATATCAAATAAATGATAAATGCATAAATGCACCTAAAATTTTGATATTTCTGAAACTACTGATACAAAATATATAACTATTGATATTTTGGTTCAATATTTGCACTTTGATTACAGTATTCAATATTTTGCGCTGGTTATAATTGTGGATCTTCTTGGCTACATTGTTTAGCTGTGATCAATAATGAGCTTCCTACCAGCTGTACCTTCAAAGCTCTAAGTTGAAAGACAATGGCCAATAGAAGGATTTTCTGAACCCAATAATTTTAATTTATATACCATAACTTTGTATTAATTCTTATAATGAGTATTCCAAAAATTATTTTATGAAATGTTTAATGGGCTACATTTAAATATTTTTATGGCAACAAATATATAAAATAGAGTTTTATTTGGAGATTTTTTATAAATTAATTTTTTTCATGTACTAGTCCATAAATATAATCAAATCTAATTTATTCAACTCAAGTAGTTATTCTTGTCCGTGTGTGAGACAAGCCTAAGCTATGCAGAAAGTAACATATAGGCGGCTCATGGCTTATATGTCCAATAAGTAAAGCCAAGCGTTACTGGCTGAATAAAAGACAGTTACACTCTAAGCTGTTTCTAGATGAACCCTGTTGGGGACCAAGCGATGAACTGCTACGGCTGCACAGAAGATATCTAAGGAAAATCACAGATATCTGCACAAGTCACTGTAGACTTCAAGATTCGCACTGTTTGGTTTGGATTGTGTCGACCACAGGCAGTGTGAATTGATCAATCCTCAAGCATACTTATATTCCTAAAATCTAAACAATTCAAGCTTTAAGAAGTTCATTATAATGGGGATGGTGCACAATAGGCCTTGTTGGGCGCAGTGCTTTCTGCCAAAGAGAAAAAAAAAGTTATTCTTCTTAATTAACACTCAGGAAATTATAACCCCTAGTCAGATTTTGTCGAAGAGAAAAAAGTAGGAAGGATGTGAGGTAGATTAGATATGTGTCAGAGAAGAGTCTAAGGAAATACCTTTTACTTGATTCGAATCCATTGGGTCATATTCTTGGATAAAGTCAGTCATGAAAAAATTTACTTTATTGGCGACAAGGGGCGCTAATGTTGCTAATTATTATTACTAGGCATATGCGTATATTGCGGGGGGCTACCTTCTGTTTGCATCTTTTATTTTTCAAACGAAACATTCCTTATAATAACCAATTTGTAAATTATTAAATTACAGAATAAATCGATTATAAAGTACTTCAGAGGACTAAAAGTGTTTGTTCTCTGTAATCAATGCACCTTTCTATTTTTTTGTTTTACTTCATTCCCTTCATTTCAGCCCTGCAATCTAGGACGAAACGGTGGTTCATAATAAATAGTCGTACGTTATTCTTAGTTCATAGAACTGGAGAGAATGTAAATTTCTAGTTTAAGGCCACATATTCACTTGAGCAAATACCCTGAATCTGCACTGGAAGGGTGGGGGACGTATTATGCGTTGTCTTACAAGTTATCTTTTGTTTTTTATATTTTTTAACAAGTTAACTAATGAACTAAATAAAGGCTCTAGTTGTATAATGTTATAGAAATCAATGGTTCTTAACTTTTTTAGACCATGACACCTTTTTCGAGTTAAAATAAATTTATGGCACACTTGTCGGGCTAAAAAATATTGACACAATTATCCTAGAGATATTAAGTATGTAGGAAAATAAGATAAAACTGAGTAAAATAAATGCTGGAATGAATTGCAGATTTGATATTTTAAATGATTCTATTTTTTTTTTTCAAGTTTTTGGAAAGTGCCACTCGCCTGCAGCACCCCAAATGTTTCTTACGGTGATATTATATGTTGATGTTAATAATGATACTCTTTCAGATTGGTTCTATTGAAATGAATAAATGGAAAAGGTCTTATTCAGTGGTTTTGTAATGTGAGATTAGTTGTACAATGTGATTTCAATATTATATTTAGGAGTGTTAGATGTTCTAAAATTTTAATGTACCTGATAGGGTAAGAGTATCTGTTGCTATATTTGGATGTAAACGTGAACTGTAAATATTGGGCGGTTTCCTATGATGTATGAATCAGCACTCAATGCCAGGCAGTCTTCACTTTTGGGTTTGAGTAGACTGTATAATTGAAAAATGAGACATGATTAAATGAAAATAAAATTCTATTGTCTAAGTTACAGGTGGTGTAGGGGGTAGCCGAAATGAAACATTTATGATTATAAGGGTTAATTAATTTAGAATAACTGGGCTATGGAAAACAGTAGATATAATGAAGTGGTTGATGATGATGCAGATGTTAGCTATATTGAACTGGGTGGACTTACTCCTCTGCTTCTGGGAACAACTCCAGGAATTCTACTTACTCATGGTAGATTTTCCTGATTGGTGAAAAAGAAAAATGGACTGGTTCTGGCAGAAGACAAGATGGTTAATTCTCACCACAGGAAGCGCTGGAGGAGGTGAGTTTTGACTGTTGGCCACATGGGCACTAGTGTAGCCTACATTATGGCAGCCCTCCAATTCAACCTTTTGGTTGTCGTAGGTTACCCAGAACAGCTATTTAGGAAAAAACTGTACGAAATCAAAAATTTTTATTCAAAATATTCACCCTCATTTTCCCCAACATGTTATCAAATTTTCAATTCCAGAACTAGAAGTCAGAAAATGCGTTTTTGATTTGAGAATAATTTTCAAAGATTTTGCCTATAAGGAAGTTGTCCAAATTTCTGAATAGATGGAATTCTGTAGATGAGTCTGGCGAATAAGATGGGTGTACAAGGACTTCATAACACACCCGCTGCATCAGTAATATTTTATGAACCCTTTTGAGTACCATTTTAGGAATTTTATATTAATATTGTGCACTTAGATGTTAAAAAAAATATTCACTCTTGTCGTGAACGGAGTATAGAAATTATTAAAACATCAGAAATTACAGGTGAAGGGTTTCTTAAAATTATTTGGCCAGGTAAACTTTATGAGTAATCTTTATTTGGCATAACACTATTTAAAATTGTTACAAAGAATCTTCTATTATACATGTTATTTACACTTCTATTCAAAATCCTTACCTTCTAAAGTCAGCTATCAGCTGAAATTGAAGTTAATTCATAATTTTATAGAAAAAAAATACAATTTTGGACAACAGTTCAATAAAATTAATCTAAGCAGTTGAGAGAGATTGAAACAAGCTTCTTAACGACAAAAGTCTTTTAATTTTATACTATCAACAATATATTTATATATTTTAGCAGCTTCCCGTCCTTCGTAATGAACGGAATAATCGTGGACGTCAAGTTTAAGTCACACAGATTAGAAATATGATACAATATACATAATTATGATTAGAGAATTCAATCCTGTATTAGAATTATTTTTAAATATTAAAAAGATGTTTGGAACTCATGTAAAATGATAATATGTAAAACAGAGGTACAGGACACTGCAGTAAAAGTTCAGATTATCACAGGTGAACTAAATGACACATGATTTTAATTAGTATAATAATTCTATCTCCAGATGTTGAAAAATGGCATTATACACTTTTAAAAAAAATAATTTCCTATTATAATAAACAAAAGATTATATTTAAAACCACTGAACACATAAAAAGAGAAAAAAAATCAACATAGTGACGTATACCTCTGATGAACATAAATAAAAGAAAAAATGCATTTTAAAGCAATTCAAAGATTTTATTTTAAATTAAAATAATATAACAGAAAAATAAAAATGATGACAGGGAAAGGAATATAAGGGAAAAAAATATTTCAAAAGAAAAAAAAAAAGGAGGGGGAGGGAAAGGAAATGAGGAAAACTTAAATTAAAATTTGGTCCCATTAAATAATGTCAAAACTATTTCCCATTTAATAGATGAATTAGGTATAAAAACACTTTTCTGCGTTGAGACTAGAACTGACTGCTTAGCAGAACAAACAACAGATATAACTTAAAAAGTACATACATGCATTATGTACATACATTTATTTATTTAATTTGTCATACATAAAGTGCTAAGGCAATTCATATATCGATCCCCACCTTCCCAATGTTTATTAAATTAAATTTATTAATAAAGGGCCATATTTTTAATTAATGAACAAGAAGTAATAAATAATTAATAAAGCTTTAATTTTCCCTCTTTTTTTCTTAAACTTATTACATAACCATAGTCGTTTGCGATTATGTATAATATAATATTTTTTATAGCTATACATTCAATTTACAGTGGTTGACACAAAGGCGGATTGAAATATTACATACAAAGCATTTATTTTTTTTTGATAATTTTCAAACTTCTTGGTAACATAAGACTTCCGTATGAATTTATGACTCCCTTATATTATAGCCAATTAAAGAGGTACGCAGCTCCATATCAATTTGTTAGGTTAATAAACTGGTTTTGTTAAATATATTAATATATAGAATTGATAATTAAATAATTATTTATATATATACATATATATATATATTTATATATATGTTCTGTACAAATCTTTTATATATATATATTTATGTATATATGTATATCATAATCATACTATACACATCGTACGATAGAATAAAGATTGCTGCAATTCATCAATTTAGAGACCACAGATAAAATTTAATTATGATTAAATAAATCGAGAAACTCTAATCAATGTGATTAGATAAAATTATATAAAAACTATATAAATTGATTTTCATTTTTGAAAAATTCACATTTCAACATGCTTTGTAAAATGAAAAAAAAAAAAACAAGAAATAAAAATGAAAATTTTAAAAATAATTTCCTCTATAATTAAAAATATAAAAAAAAATTTTAAAACATTTATTGTTAGTATTTTAATATTGCTTAATCGTGAGTGAGCTTCTCACTAATATTTGTAACAAAAGAACATGATTTAAAAATTTAGTCCTTTTGAAATTACAATGGGAGTAAAAACAATCTTATCAAAGCCGCCATGGCAAACCCTTTATTCTATCGTAGCTACGATATGTATAATGTATATTATTGTAATCTCATTGCCACTGTTGACCGACGAGCCAGATGAATGCTCTCACGTAGGTAGCCTCCACGACTGCTACCTATCCAGCCTGCAAACAATCCATACATTAATAATTTTAAAATATTTTTTGAAATTTATAGTTGACTAAATGTCAAAAATTAAAAAATTTGTTTCACCACATATATTTTTTCTACATGTAAGTTTTTTTTATAATAAAATCCTTCCTATATTTTCTCATTATACACCTATTTTACTATACACTATATACCTTCTATTCATCTTATCCTCTATCACATCTATAACTTCTCCCTGTACAGTTCCACTTACACCTCTGCCTGGAAAACCGCACTTGTCAGTCCATTGAATAAAACCCCTAATGATTACTGCCCTATTTCTCTATTATCAAACTTATCCAAACCTTTAGAGCGTATAGTTCAATCCCAACTTTCATAATTTCTCTAGTTAAATAACTTTTTTAACAACCTTCAGTCTGGTTTCCGCATAGACTATTCCACTCAGTCTGCTCTTATTAAAATCTCTCAAGACCTTTACAAAGCCTTTGATTCCGTCGATCATAATATCCTCCTTTCTAAACTTCACAGTCTCTCTTTATCATTTAGTGCTATTCAATGGTTTCTATCCTTCCTTACCGGTCGTTCACAGTATGTTGTTATTCCTAATAATCCTCCCTCTACCTCCCTACCTCTTTCCAGAGGCCTCAGGGTTCCTCTCTATCCCCTACTCTTTTCTCTATCTTTATAAATCTTTCACTTGTCATCTAGCATTCTCAGTATCATCTATACACGGACGACCTACAAATCTGCCTTTCTTCTATCCTCATGACACCTCAAATGCCATTCTAAAACTACTAGAAGACATCAATAATAAAAGCACTTGGGCAACAGACAATAAACTTACATTTAATTTACAAAAAAAACTAAAGCTATCATAATTGGATCTCCCTCTCTCCTTAAATCTATCCCAGGACCCCACAACCTTTTCCTAAACAATATTGTCCTATCTCATTCCATACGTCAGTCAAAAATCTTGGTATCATTTTTGATAAAATTTTATCCTGGAAACCACACATTGCCTAAATTTCCCATCAAACCATAGCTACCTTAAAGCAATTCAATAGAATCCGTTATCTCCTTCCATTTGAAACCTGTCAACTCTTAGTTTCTTCTTTTGTTTTCCCCCACTTTGACTATGGCTGTCTGGTTTATGGTGGGCTGTTGGGTTATCTCGAATTTAAACTTAAACATCTTATGAATTGCGCAGTACGATTTATTTTCGGGATCAGCAGAGATACGCACATAACCCAGAATTATGCCAAGCTAAAGAGGCTCTATCCATCCTTCCGATGCCAGTATTTCCTAGCTTCCTTTTTATTCCAAGCAATTAGTACTCAATGCCCCTACTATATCCTAGAAAACCTGCAATTCAAATTCTCTGTCCAATCCCCAACTACCAGATCCCGTTTATCTAACATCCACCCTCCACCTTATAGAACTGCTGCGTTTGATAAATCATTTTTTACCCGAGCTGCATATCTCTGGAACTCCATTCCCTCTAACATACGTCATGTACCAACCATTCCCTCATTTAAATCTCTTCTATTTAACTACCTTTTGCTTCACCAATCTGACCCATTATTATAATAGTACAGATATTTTGTAATTAACTTTTTGTTTTGTTTTTATTTTGTCAGTTAGTTTTTTTAGTTCATCTATTTTTTTTCCCCTCTTTTTATAAGTTATAATTAAGTATGGCCACATTGTTTTATGGCCAATAAATGTTATTATAAAATTAAAATTGCCTTTGTAATTGTTCTAAAGGGAGGTAGTCCCAGAATAATAAACTTTTTTCATTTCATTTTTCTTTTATCTACTTTTCGGGGCTACATCTTACTAATAGTTACATAGATCCTAAGTCTTATAAAATACTTTGGCACATTTTAATCAAATTATTTATTTAAATTATGACAAAGCAATACAATTGTTATCCAAATAAATAAATCCAAGATTAAAAGTAATAAGGTTAGATTAGGTTCTTATTATTCATAAGCAACATTTAATTCACATCAAAATATAAGAATATCATATAAAGTGTTAAAATTTAACTTAGCGTTATTTAAATGAGAGATCCAGAATGGATAATTTACCTTCGCTACAAGTCTTTAAGTAGCGCTGACTTGGCAGTCTTGAGTTTGTCTAACCTTCTCTGAAGGTGAGTATTCGCTGTCTCCAGTTCCTCGACCCTAGCCTGGCATTCTCTCAACTGAAACATTGAATTTTATTATTAAAATTAACAAACATTAAATTTTTATTTATAAAAAATCCTAAAAATTAGCAGAAAAAATATCTTACAAACTAGTCACAAATTTGAATAACAAAACTTAACCTTTAATTAAGGAGAAGAGAAATTTTAACAGTTCTAGAAAGGTACAATGTCAAGAACCCTAACGATTTTTTTTTTCAAATTATTTTAACCAATAATTGGAAGATGGTCAATCATTGATTTTTCAGTATATTTTAACCAATATTTTATCATTTTTTTTTTAAATACTAAGGAATATGGAAGTTATATTGACTTATGAAAATCAAAATATTTATTATAGAAACTATTAAATAAAAAAAATGTTTACTCTCTCAAATTGAAAAAAAATAATGAGCTGTCAATTCAAGTATTCTTTTCACACGTTTCAGCGTGAAGTAAACACACAGCATTTTTACGTAATGCAACATACCTGGTTTTTATATCACTTGTTTGTGGACAAGATTGGTATCTTCGTTTTTAGGATATCTTACAACTTCTTCTTCATAATTAGTATGGCCTCTATGAATTCAATGAATCACATAATGGACGACAAATTGGTTGGTTTGATGTATTTTGGGATTACCATGAGTTTTTCTCTTTACTTAAAAAGAGAGGAGAACAGTGGAACATTATTGACCGATTAGAATACTTGGAGTTGAACAAATTGAAAAGATTAAAAGAAAAATTGGCAAATGTGGATCTATCCTTAAACACAGTTAAAACTAAGGAAATGAGGATATAAACTTAAGGGTTGAAGATAGGTCGCGGGTTGAACAAGATGAGCCTATCGAAATAATATATTCATCATTCCTATATCGGGAAGGAGGATGGTCCGTGAAGATGGAGAAGCAGATGAGGATGTAAAGAACAGATTATGCAAGCAAACGGAAAATTTATCCAGTTATACAAAAAGGTTTGGAACAGCATCTCTCAGGGATACAAATTGTGCCTATTTAAAATAAATGTCCTTTCATTACTCTTCTATGCATCCGAAACTTGGAGGGTCACTAACAGAATTATAGAAAAACTCCAAGTTTTTGCTAACACCTTAATTGCAGGGACTCTCCAGGAAAACTACTTAAAACAAGATTTTTGTTATTTTCTTTTAATTTAAATAAGTATTATGTAAAATATAATACTTAATCAAATGAAGTTTAAATACCTGTTTTTTACCTATGACGACTGTTATCATCACCTGCATGTGCCACTGAATCTATGTATGCAATCACTGATAGATGAATATTCTGCGAGCATTTTTAACTGAATTACGGAACAAGGGCTCTAGAATTATTATTATGTTGAATTATGTTTAAGTTATTGTATATCAACACATTTTATATGTGAAGTGTGTAAAATAAAATAATATATAAGTAAAGGAATGTATATACTTCAAAAGACACCTATCGTTGCATATACCTCTACACCGATCACATATTGTAAACCGCATCCCTTGCTCCACCCTTAATTGTTATTCTGCTTACATAGGCGAAATTCATTTTATTTTTTCCGCCCACTATTTAACGTATTATTTCACTTTTAAACTTTTTCCACATTTGTCGTCCCCCCCTCTTATATACGTTTCCTCTTCTTAACTGTTGTTAAATGCCCATGACACTGTCATCTTCCGGTACTTCGTTATTTAGTAATTCGTTGGTTCGTATATATTTTTAGCTCTTCCAATAACCATTTGTCGTCACCCTCTCACACGCTTTCTTCTTCTAAATATTTTCTACTTTTTACTTTTACCCTCGCGTAACGTTTCCTCTTAAAAAACACTTAGTCATTCTTGTAACGGCTTTTTTAATTCTGAGTTTGGCCGTCATTGGCGCAGTATCCATTAGACGTTTGATTTTCAAGCTAACAGGTTCGTTTATTCTTTTTTTTCTTTACCCTTTCTTTATTTTACCACCCCTTCTTTTCTCCACTTTTATCCATTTTCCTTACTCACGTTATAAGTTATGTTCACTATATTATTATTGGTGTTTTCAAACTCTTTATCAATTGTTATTGTTACATATATTTTCTTCCTCTCAATTTTCTTTTCCTTTCCATATTTCAATTTTTAAATTATTAATAACTAATATGTTCATACTTCTTTGCATTATATAACTTCATTTTTATTTCATTTCCTTAATTATGTTATTTTACCCACTTTTTCAATTACCTATGTATACATTTTATTTCCCGCTTCTCTCATCACTTCATTTTATTAATTCTATTTTGTAAAATTATTCATTTTATGTTATTCTGTTTATACTTTATTTTTTATTTTCTATACTTACTGAGGTTGTTATCTTATTCTGTTTTTAGCCCAGAAGAAGGCTAGAAACTCTAGCCGAAACGTTGGCACAATAAAATAGGTTAATCCAACTTATTTGTGTTTCTCTTTGACCGCACCCCCAACCATCTTCTTGTACGTCATCCACGGTCAACTATCTCTCATAATTATATACTTCAAAAAATAAATTCGATGATGAAACCAATTTGAAGGAGTGTAAAAATTCTTAGAGATTGCAAAACCCAGAATGATCAAAACTGATGGAAGCTAGGACAATACTAAACATAGCTCAGGACAATCCAAGCTGAAAGGGCAATGCTAATAGATGCTTGAGAAAAATATTTGGCATCCAATAAAATTTATCTATTTTTTATTTTTATTATTACTTTATCCTATGCTTCTATAAAATTACATTATTTAATACCATTTCATGTACTTTTATGATGATAAACTTTCATTAGAAAGCAGTTTTTTCTTTCATATATTACAAAATATAACTAAACCCCTTAACAGTGAGCACAGTCAAGCCATGGTTGGTAGGGAGCACGTATATCGACACATTATTGTCATGGTAGGTCACTTTTGTAACGATAGGAGGAGTTTTAGAATATCCCTTTTACCTTGGGTTGTTCTGTAATCTCTAAGGATTTTTACACTCCTTCAAATTGTTTTTATCATTAAATTTATTTTTTGAAGCATATAAATGTATAAATTTATTTTAAACTCTTTCAAAAACTTATTATATATGTTTAAAAGGTTTTTAATTTTTTTTTTATTTATACATATTTTTTTTATATCGTTTTGTATTATTTTATGTTGTCTAAATGTTTTATAACAAAATGTGTTGATATACAATAACTTTCAAGAGTCCTAGTTCTGTAACTGAATTAAAAATATCTACCGAACATTCATTTATTTGCCTAAATATTACATTTTACATATTACATAATGCTTAATTAAATTAAAAGAAAAGAAAATATTAACAAAAACAAATATTGTGTTTTTAAGTGGTTTTCCTGGGGAGCCCTTTGCAGTCAAAATGTTAATTTATTAAGTCATACATCAACGTTTCGGCTTCTAAGAGCCATTCTCAAAATTATAAAAAATTACAAATTTTGTCAATGCAATAAGAATATATATATTTTTTTTTTTCGGTTGGCTCTATAGCCCTTGTTGATCTTTGGCCACTCGAACCAGCCTTCTCCACATATGCCTATCTTGGTCTTCTACTTTCCAGTTTGCTGCATGCAGCTCTTTCGCATCTTTGTTAATTCTGTCTATACATCAGGTATTTGCCCCCCCCCCAAGTGGTCTCTTGCTTACTATAATGGCATTTATTGTTGTGTAGAGGTGTCCCTGCCCCCCCCCAAGTGGTCTCTTGCTTACTATAATGGCATTTATTGTTGTGTAGAGGTGTCCTTGCCCCCCCAAGTGGTCTCTTGCTTACTATAATGGCATTTATTGTTGTGTAGAGGTGTCCCTGATGGATTGCTTTGATCCATGTGTCCTACCCATCATAGCCTTCTTTCCTTTATATCAAGAGATATTGACTGACCAGTCTCTGCATGCAGTTCATTGTTAGTTCTTCTCCTCCATCTGTTAAGGCTCTGATCCCAGATCACTCCTGCAACTGTACGGAGGACTTGCCATTCAAATCTTGATTCTGCTTTCTAGGGTATCTGATAGAGCCCATGTTTTTCAGCCTACAGCATCATAGCATTGTACACCCACAGCTTCAGATTTTTAGAAATTTTTCGGGATTTCAGTATTCACTACAGAGAGAAGGCTTTGTTCGCGCTTGTTATACACTGGTCTATCGAGGTATATGAAACTGTCTTCTTTTGGAAACAATTTGCTATCCACACATACCATGTCATTAGGGTGGATTTTTCGGCTTACAATCATATATTTTATTTTATCTTCATTTACTTGCAAGCTGATTTCCTCTGCTTCTCTTAATAGAGTCTTTATGAGTTATTTATTAATTATTAAATAATTAATCAATGCGAGTTCTTATTAATTGAAAAGAATTAATAGCTAAAAATTATTTATTTTTTTTATACTAAACTGCATTAAAATATTTTATACTATTTCATGTGATTTTGTTATGTTAAAGTTTCATTAGAAAGCTGTTTCTGTTGTTTTATTTCTCCCAAAATATAACTACACCACTTAATATAAAATAAGATAAACTGGTAAAAAAAGAAACAGATACCTCTCGTTGTAACTTCCTCCTTTCCAGCTTTAGTTCGTCCTCAACTTTCTCTGCAGCTTCAGCAGCTGTCTTGTACCTGGTCACCTGCCCTTCTAGCCTCGCCACCTAAAACAGAAATTAAATGCTTTAATATAATTTAAGGAATAAATATATATTCATTAATAGCAGATGTCTTAAGGTAAATACAACCAGTAAGTGAAAAATAATATAGAACAGTAAAAAGCTGTGGTACTTGTGGTGTGCAGCATCTTGAAAGAAATGAATAAAATTACAATACTTTAAAAACAAAAAGGGTTTGGTGAAACTATCTTCTTTGTTAAAAAATACTTTATGCAGAACTATTAATTAATCGCAAAGTTTCGGGACCATCGCTCTATCTTCATGTGTACTTACATATTGTCTTCTTTTAGCTTATCTATAATACGAAACGTGTCTCCTTACTAAGTCCAATATTTATTATCTGATAGTAAACCAATGTCTTATATTAGTTTAAACTTTGACCACTTAGGGACTAGGGGCTGATTTATCAGCTCTATCATCAGCGATACCAAGTGATAATGAATGCATAATGAGGTGTGATAGTTGACTGTAGATTTGTTAAAAGGAGAAGATGGTCAGGGGTGCAGTCAGTAATGTTACTTATTTATTTATGATGACGTTTCAACATGAATTTCAGGCCTCCATGAGGCCTGAAAAACAAAAACCTAAATTTAGATAAAAATAAAAATAAAATAATAACAAACAAATTTGGAAACATAAACAAAATAAATTAAGTAGATAGTAGATGATACTAATAGAAGATAAAAAATAATATTGCAAAGGTAAGAATTATACAAAGCAAATGATAAAGAAAGTTATTAAAAATCAGACAGTGCTCATGAGAATAAAGAAATAAAGATAATGATAGGTGCAGGGGGAAATTTAAGTAAAGAGTAATTATAATAAAAAAATTCATTTTCGTCATTTAATAATTTTTTTTTTTCGAAAAGGAAAATCTGCTGCACAGACGGTTAGCAAAATTTGCAGAGTGTATGGCGATGATGCCTTAGGAGAAAGCACCATCTGTAGTGGTTTGCTCGATTTGGATTCAGAAATTTTGACTCAGAAGACGCAAAGCACTTGGGCCCTTCAACTGTTGATGACAAAATTTAAGTATTGGTCACAGACAACCCCCACTCTACGACACGGGATATTGCCAAAACACTTAACATATCTCATCCAAAAGTGTCTCAAATCATTTGGGGGCTGTGGGATATGTTTCTCGAAGTGATATATAGGTTCCTGAAAAGTGGGTCCTGTACAATATATTATGAGAAAAACGACTCCAAAAGCAAGGTTACATCCAAAAAAGGTCATGCTGTGTATTTGGTGGGATTGGAAAGGTGTCCTTTATTTTGAGCTCCTCCCAGCCCAAACCAGACCATTAATTCTACAGTATACTTTGCCCAGTTGGAACAATTAAAGGCAGCGGTTGAGCAAAAGCATCCAGCATTGGCTAATCACAAAGTCATAGTTTTTCATCGCGAGAATACCCGTTCTCATGTGTCTTTGCAGACCCGCCAGAAATTATTGGAGTTTGGCTGGGATGTGATCCCCAACCCATCCTATTCACCAGACGTTGCCCCAACAGATTTTCACTTATTTCGGGCCCTTCAAAACTCTCTTGATGGAAAACACTTTAATTCGCTGGAGGACTGCAAAACGCACATAGAGGAGTTCATCGCGCAAAAGTCTAAGAAGTTCTGGGAGGATGGAATTAAAAAATTACCTGAAAGGTGGCAATATGCAATAGATCAAAATGGGTCATATATAATTGATTAAAAATATTTACAAGAACCTGAAGTTTTTATTGAAATCGCCAGTAAAATACGCAACAAACTTGTTTTTCAACCCTGATACAATGGACAAGAAAAAAAACAATGTATGTTAGAATTGGTAAAAGATGCACAGTAATACAGATGTGTAAAAAGTAATAAGCTAAAATAAATTTAGAATGTCCGGAAAAGTGAACAGAATATCATCACAAATAAAGAATTTTGATAATTTGGGTACCATTACTGACTGCGCCCCGACCATCTTCTGCTGTAATCAATGCATATTCTATTTTCTATCCCAGCCACTGAAGTACATACAAATGCACTTCATTATTTTCCTGGTTCCTAAAGATGGAATAGTAATGGATTCCGTTACATGAAATCTATTCCATAAAACCTAAATATGCAAATAATTATTGAAATTTACGACATTTAACACACAAACTCATAGATCCTAAACCTATTACTCAGTATCTAATTAATTAAAAAAAAAATTGTAATATAACAAAATAAAGAACATTCAATTCTTAGTTAATTATGTATGATAACGGAATCGATCATTTAAGTGATATGATTATAAACCACCTCCAATGGTCGTTTATGGACTCCATAGTACTTCAGGCCACCTATTGGAGTCGAGGTTTAGGACCATAATACTTCACTCAATTATTATGTTCTTTTACTTATTCGATGCAGAATTTAATTTTAATTGTTTCATTATAACATTTTTCCTATAATACACCATTTACGATTTATAAACATAAAAAAAACCTAAAATTTTGTAATTTGTTAATTTTATCTAAACTAATTAGCTGTTTTAGGGCCCCAGGCTTGCTTTTCCCTGTTGACCGTGATAGAAATTAATTTTTAAAATTAGTTTCTATGATATTATAAATATTATGTTTATTCTATATTACAAATAATAATACAAGTAAAAGAACGTAAAAGTTGGGTTAAGTAGTATGGACCCAATAGTTATGTTCTTTGACTAAGTACCTACGTACAAGCTAACCTAGCTACAAGAAATCAGGCCTTCTCCACCATAGCCAACCAATCTCCACAATCTCTTACTTTCTCTTTTCAACTTTCAACATTTAACCGCCACCGATCCTCCTCCACATCGTCCAGCCATCTAGTCCAGGGACGCCCTTCCTCTTTTCCGTTCTCGTAGCATCTGTTTGGGTATTCTTTGATCCTTGATTTGGGCATCCTAACTACATGTCTTTCCTCTTCTTCAAATCTTATTTCCCGAGACTCCTCCACATATCCTTCTTAATACCTTTCTCTCTCAGGGATTGAGCAGCCGTTCCGCTTTTCTTGTCAAGAGTCATGTTCCATACCGATAGATCACTACTGGCCTTATGATGATTATGTAGATGACCACTCTCATTCTTTTAGAGAGAGCTCCAAACTCCAATATTTTTTGTAGTGAGAAATAACATCTATTTCCTGCTGCTATTCTGGCCTCTACTTCGCTCTCTACTTTGTTTTCATCAGTAATCAGGCTTCCCAGATACTTAAACTGGTTTACATAACTGACACTGTGGTCTCTGAAAGTCATTTTGGTTTTCACTTCCTTATCTATTCTTGAACTTTTTATGTGCACAGTCTTATCTTCATTAACCTTGAGGGCTAATTTAAATGCTGCTTCTTCAAATTTATGGAATATTCAGGTTCTAGCAGCAATGACCACATCAACTACAAATGCTAAATGTTGAGACAGCCGATTGTAAATGGTTCCTCCTGGGTTAGTTCTAATTGAACGAATAGCTACTTCCAGTGCTATATTAAAAAGAAGAGGAGCCAGAGAATCCCTCTGTCTCAAGCCATTCTCAGAAAAGAAAATTTCTGAGGACAGTGAATTTTCAAGCTTAACTCAGCAGGTAGTATTCATCAGCGTCATTTATAAACATTTTTCATTAGCATGATTATTTTTTTCGGTATGCCTACCATAGCTTTCTAAAGTCCTCTTCTGTGCAGATGTATGTCTATGTTATACTCATACCATTTCCATTGCCTGCCTCAGGAAAAATATCTGGCCAACTGTTGATCTACCAGGCCAGAACTCTTTCCCAATATTTTTCTATATTTCAGTTCTTTTACTTATTTGATGCAAAATTGAATTTTGGTGAAATTGTTTTGTTATAAAATTTTGGCTAAAATCCACCATTAAGGAATAATAGGAATTTCTTTTTAATTCTTTACTTAATCAAACTAAAATTAGCTGCTTAGTAGTTGTTTTAGAACCCCAGTTAATGTGTTCCATGTCAGAGATGGGCAAAAATTAGCTATAGTTGAAACTAAAATCTAAACTTTCCATGGAGACGACCCTTAATCATGAATGAACCATCGATAAATAAATATTGTATTTATGGAAATTTTAGCTATTAGTTTCAATTATAGTTAATTTTTGCCCATCTCTGCTCGTAGGCTCCGCAGTAGAAACTAATTTTTAAAAATTAGTTTTTATCTACGATATTACAAATATTATGTTTCTTCTATAGCATAAATATATATTTTATGCATTGGGCTTCTGTTAACTTATTCTCATCTCTTATACCTGCTCTTGTCCCTCGAAGTTTTATCCTTCAGTCTGTTTTCTGACTTTGATCTGTTAATTAGTGTCCTTTGTTGAGTATTGAATAACATATCAATATGCAATCAATTGGAATGATAATAAATTGTAGTGAATCATAAAATATATGATAGTTTAAGTGAGCTAAGAACATTGTGAAAGTGATAGTGGAGAGATAAAGGGATGAAGTAGGGATTAAAGCATGGCTGACAAAGACATTCTTAGTTTGGTGACCGAAGGAGATGGTTCCTCAGAACAGAAGCAGGTAACAGAGATAAGGCACTGAAGATAAGTTCCAGCATTGGAAAGACTATGAGAGTTTTATATTCGTGAAAGGGGAAATAGTGTTGCCACAGAAAAGTGTTGGTTCTCATCCAAGATATAAAATACAGTGCTAAAGGGAATCAATTGTAAAGATATTATGGCAGGTTTTACTTAATTTAGTTTGTATCCACAGATAAACCAGCAATTGTTCCTAATAATAACTAGCGATAAGTATAAGAAAACCATAGTATTTCAATCTTTTATTTATCATTAATACCTCATTTTAATAACTGTTTGTCTAAGAATTCAAAAATACTATAAAAAAAGAAGATTAATAACAGCTCATTATAAACAGTAAACATAAATTTAATAAACATTCAACTTTGAATTGAAATAATATAAATAGACATTTCATATGAAATGACCGAATATTATTAAAATGTAAATATTAATAAATAGTACTCTCACAATTTAAAAAATATAAAAAAATAAATACAAGACATGAAAATTAGTTTATTATAATAATGATATTATTATTATATAAAATCATTTTCTGTTCAAAATTTTTGTAAAAATCAAGTTCAAAAAGGTTGATCCACGTTTCTCCGAAATATTTCACTTAGAGTTTGTGGATGCTTCTAATTTTTTGAGAAGCAACAACGACTCCAGGACTCGATGCTATAATAGTGTTCATCAATCCGGAGAAGCATTTATTTTTTCTCAAAATAGATTGAAAGCTACCTGTCAACAAGAAATATCATTGTTAATTTTAAACCAACATGTTATAACCTTCTTCTCGGTAGGATTAACAGTTGACAAAGAAATCAGATGCATGAGGAAGACATGAGATTTTGGGCTAAAACCCAGGATCATGAGATTCAGGCAAAAACCGTCCAGGCAGCATTCACGCAATAAAATAGAAAAAAAAGGCTTTGAATAATTTTGTACTAAAACTTGTGAAAGTATTTCTTTTTCAATTTTTTTTATATATTCTAGTATAATTTTCTTGGATTTGAGAGAACAGAAACATTAATATTATATGAATTCAATTACAATTCAAAGAAGGCTTTGAATAATTTTATAATAAAAGTTGTCAAATTATTTCTTTTTTTAGTCTTCATTTTTTTATTCTTGTATAAGTTTCTTGGATTTTGGAGAAAAGAAATATTATTATTGTACAAAATAAACTTTTTCCTTGAGAAAAGATTTACATTCCTAAATTCTTTGTGTAATTAATTTACTGTTTTATTAATAATGATCCTTTCTACCGTTCATTACAGATGCAAAACGTGGCTTCTTACACTAAGGGAAGAACAATGCCTTAAGGTTTTTGAAAATAAAATATTATGTAAAATATTTGGACCCAAAAAAGATGCGTTAACCTGGAGGATTTAGAGACTACACAATGCTGAATTGAGGAAATTCTTTCTAATTTTTGACCCCCTTCCTGGTCATTTCTGACATAGGACACGACACTATTCTATCCATGGTGGGTGTCAAGTTTTCATTCGTGAGACTGCCATAGAAATAAAAGTCGACCCTCCAGGCCAGATTTGAACTGGCACAACTACAGTTCTGAAGTTATTAAGACCCATGCCTTAACTCCTTGGGCTACAAACGGCCAGTGCATTATGAGGTAAATATAATTCAGAAAGGATCCTTACACTGTTAATACTGAGCCCACAAGTAAATGTCCTAGGAATAGACCGAATCATAGATGGAAGGATTGCATCAAGAGTGAGCTCGTAGATTTGGGTTTGGAAGCCCGTCATTGAGTAGATATGTGTAGCCAGCATTTGGTGAAATCAAGATTGAACCTTCAGGTTTGCTAAGCCATTATTATTATTTTATTAATAATAAGAAAACAAAAAACTTCTATAAATAAAATTTTGTGACAGAGGTGGGCAACAATGAAACTAAATTATTCTAAATTACCACTCCCAACATCCTCACCATAAAAAAATTAACGTAGCCAAAAACCTTATTCACCGTGGCCTTTCCCTTTCTGACTCCCGATTCCATGAAAAAAACACACACCGCATCAAACACATACTCTTAGCTAATAACTTCCCCCTCCATATCATTCATAAACTTTTACACAACTACCAAAATCGTCTCGCCACATCACCTAATTCTTCACA
>NW_027107023.1:438303-448199 GCF_000696795.3 Halyomorpha halys | reverse complement strand
CTGTAGTTATTATCTTATGGTTGTTATCTTGTTTTGTTTTTAGCCCTGAAGAAGGCTAGAAACTCTAGCCGAAACGTCGGCACATTAAAATAAGTTAGTCATACTTATTTGTGTTTCATTGACCGCACCCCCAACCATCTTCTCCTCATTTATCATCCACGGTCAACTATCTCTCATAATAATGAAACTAATAGTTAAAATTGCCATGGATACGATATTTATTTATCAATGGTCCATTCATGAATAAGGGTCGTATCCATGGCAACTTTAGCTAGTAGTTTAGCTATAGTTAATTTTTACCCAACTCTAGTGACAATGACGAAAAATTGTATTAGTAAAGATGAAAAAAATTATTTTATTTAAAAAACATTCAAATCAGAAACATTTGATTTAATGAAATTCTAATATTCAAAATTCCCAGTTTTGGAAGAATCACCAATACCTTATTACAATTATTAAAAAAATAGGAAATAATTATACAGACACAATAAACATTAAACATGTTAATATAATAAATCTCAAAACTGATTTGGTACCAAATATAAGGTCCTGTAGCACTGAATGAATGAGATATCGCTGGAATCAGAATTTCACGGAGCTCCAGTGAATCAGTCTCAGTTCTTACCTTTGTTTATACAAAAGCTATGGTTAACTTTAATTAAAATGATTTAGAAATAATCAATTTTAAAGCTCTGACGTCGGTTAAATTGGCTGATCAAGATGGGACAAATCGGTTTATAACATGGACATCAAGATATATGCTAATAAAATCAGTTGTTTGTAGATCCTCTGTTTGAAAAAGGGAAAAATTTTAGTTTTCAGAATCGACAAAGGGATAATTTTATTATAATTAGGACTTATTGAGTACTATTGTTCTTCCCCAGTTGATGATTATTAACACATTTCTTCCCACACATTTTTCCAAACATCAAAAAATGAATATATTATTATGATTATTTTTTTTTCAATTTCTTATTTGAATTAATATTAGTAAAAGTAACTTTATTATTTTATTTTATTTTTTAAATGCCCCTGTACCCATACTGCTCCAAAATCATAAAAAATAAATCTTGTACTTTTTTTTAGGGAATTCTTTCAGTGCAATATGTGACATACTATGATCTTTTATAATAATATTAAAAATATATAAACAATAAATAAATACATTAATTTTTGTGAAGTATATAAATAAATACTATAATATATAAAAATAAGTAAACTTACTGTTAAATAATATTACTATAAAATAATAACATACCGTGGCTTGCAAAGTAGAAACATCTTGCTCTGCTTTTTGTAACTTGAATTTCAAATCACCTAATTGCTTGTTAGCTTCTCCTGGACAACAAAATAAACAAGATTAGAACTATTAATAGGTTATAATAAACAAGATTAGAATTATTATTATGTTATAATAAACAATAATAGAAATATTACATAATAATAAACAAGATTAAAAATATTAATATATTATAATAAACAAGATTAGAAATATTAATATGTTATATTGGAAGAGAGTTGACCATATGAAGTAGATTGAGGGAAGATAGTCCCGGTGGCGGTCAATAAAGGTATCAAAATAGTAAAAGAAAACTATTTATTGTTAATCAACATTTCGCCCCAATTTGCAGGGCTTTGTCAGGGTTAAATGAAAAATGAAGATACAAACATTGTAAGAATTGACAGAATATTAAAATAAAAAACATTTCAAAACAATTGTTTTGTTTATAAAGTATATAAAAAAGAAATAATAATTTAAGGAAGTAAACGTATAAGCAGACTAGAAACTAGTTACTAATAAATACAACCAGGTGTGATATGCATCCTAAATGCAGATCTAGGAAATGTTAATAAATTGTAGAAAAATACTCATTAGAACTAGTTATAATTATGGTAAAAAGGTATGGTGATACGTAAAATGGAGATATGAAAAAAAATAATAAAACTAACAAATAAACATAGGGGAAAATACCTGCCAAATTAAAACAAAGATGACAACAGAGATGGTTGGGAAACGGATAGTCAGGTAAAAAATTGTCCCACTTTTTCCGCCAACCAACAAAGCTCTGCAACGTGGGGCAAAACATTGGTAAACAGTAAATAGTTTTCTACTATTTTGATACCTTTAATAACCACCACACGCACTATCTTCCTACAATTTATTTATTTATTGATATTTACAACTGTATAAAAAATACAACCAGTAAATTTTATCATAATGACATAATGATATGATACAGGATGTAGAGAAACTACCCAGTAGTAGAACTCTAACTTCCTACAATTAATATGTTAAAATCAATAGTCGGAACATTTATCTGGAAGATGGATTTATCTGTTGCGATTTAACACCTTACTTTTTATAACCACGACATAAATTAAAAAGCAAATTTTTAATTAATTTTTTTTTTTAGTTTCCAAAGATGGTAGAGTCAGTAAAACTTATTTTTTTAGCATAGTTTCGGCAAGAATTTTAAATCTTCTATTACAAGAATTCATGGAACACTCTTACAATAGGTCTGACGAAGGCCTAAAATTCGAGCTAAAATTTTTTTACTTTAATAATGATTATGCTGGTCATTATCGGTAATTTATATTTTAGAATATAGTTGGTTTTCTTTTAGAAGGTTCTTGATTTTATCTATTGAATCTACTGACTCTTTTACACAGAATAAAGATGTATAACATATAATTATTAGATATGTAAATGATTGACCGTATTTTCTAAAATATGAATGAGATGGTCGGAGGTGCGGTCAAAAAGGAATTTATCCTTGATATATAATTATTACAATTTATAAGAGAATTAAAAAAAAAAAAATCCTTTAACAACTTCTTTCAGAAACTCATTTCTATGTATTTATCTTTATTTTTTTAAACTTCCATTTAAAGTCTCTTTCAGTTACAACTATTATAATTTATTTTTTAAATTTCAATTTTTAAAAATTAGTCAGAGAAATAAGGAACAATGCTAATACATTTTCCATAATATTTAAGGATAAGAATAATTTTCGTTTCTTCAGTTTTAGTGTTTTAAAATTAAATAATTTCATCCATAAATAAAATAATCTTTATTTAACACAAACTCTGTATATCTTCCACATCAGCAGGGTTGGCTCCTATCCCTCTACCCCGATTCCTCTCTTCTTCCAGCTCAAGTTTAACATGGCGAAGTTCATCAGATAATTCGTTCCTTTCGGCAGCAAGTTTCTTCAATCGCACATCTTTAAAACATAATATAATTATTAACTACCAGTGTTTCAGATGGTGTATAATAAAAAAAATAAGTAAAAAGCAATATAAGTTACCTAGAGATCCAGAAACAGTAGCTAGTAGGTCTGCACCTTCAGCAGAGACGAGAGCTCGCTTTTCTCCTCGCCTCTTGTTGGGCTTATCGTCAGATTCATCCTCTGAAGAGGCATCGGAAGATGAACCGTCTCCTCCCACAATCACCAGACCCTGCTCCTACAGCATAAACAATTATTAACTAAAATATAATAATATATTTATTTTAAGATACTCCATAAATAAATACAATGTTATATGAACTTTTCATAGAAAAATAAAATTAAATGAATATCATACAAAAACTTGAGTAACAATCTTATTGAAAGATTATTAGCTGACCTATGTAATTAATTAAGGAAGATAGAGACAAAAGACATTTTTTTTCTTAGGGTTACTTAATTAAAAATTTTAACACAACATTGTTTGACTAGTGAATCATATTGTTTAAACAATGTTATGTTATAGTTTTTAATTAAGTGACCGTAAGAAAAATTTTTGAAAAAGAAATGGATATACTTAATAATAAGAAATATTAGTACTTGAAGACGGGGAAACCCTGAAACAAATATAAAATATTGATAATATTCTAAAGGAAGTTTATTTTTCACCTCAACATCTCGATATAGTTTTGTAATTAATAATCGTCTAATATAATAAAAAAAAAAAATGTTACATAACTATTTATTAAAACATCAAACACACATTCGTGATTACAATAATTTTTATTTACAATTTTATACTTTGATGGAACAGATTATAGAATGTTATTGAATCCGATTGATTGATATAAATTAATCTGATACACCAGGTTATGTAATCATTTAGTACATAATCATGTAGGCATGTCTGGAGCATGACTAGCTATTAAATAAATATGAAATAATATTTTAAATATAAATTCAGAATCCTTACTTGAATGAGCCTGTCACGCTCTTCTAAGGCAGCCATCGCTAACTGGAGATCTTTAGCGAGTTTCTCTGAATCCCTCTTCATCTGCTCGTACTGTCGACATTTCTCTTTATGTTCTCTCTGTAACATAGTGAAACAGATGTGATAACAGTTCATATATTTGAAAAAAAAAAAAAAAAAAAAAAAAGAAGCTAAATATTAACCAAGAAATATATATATATATATTTCAGCAAAATCTGATGCATGCATCACATAAATTCCACTTACCCCCCCCCCCTCCTCTTACGAATGTACCTAAGTTTTGCGTAGATTGGTAGGCTCATATTGAAGCTGTCTCTATTTTTGCAATTTTTGAAAAAAAAAAAAAAAAAAATCTTAAGCCAAGAAAAGAGGAAAATTATGAATAAAAAATTTCTATTTTTCTGTTGCTATAAAAATTTTTGGTTAATTGTTTATCAAGGTGGGAATAACAAATATAATTTTATTGCTGTCAAGAGTACAAAATTTTAACAAAAGATACTTAAGTTGTGATGCAATCGGGCAGTATTGGCTTTTCTCATCCCAATCAGATTTTTATTTTTTCTCCTTTTGTTATTCATAAAATTATTCAATATTTTGAATTTATCCATTTTTTTATCATTGCTAACAATAAGAACTGCTTATATTTTTCAAACAAACAAAATTAAAGGTATTTTAGGGAAAGATTTCTTTAAAAATTCGTCATTTAAGCCCAGTCATACTATTTCAATGAGGGTAAGACTTATCTGATTTAAAAAACCATTTAATTGTAAATTTATATGCTGATTTTAATTAAAATCGTAGAGCCGCTTCTGGGAAAATTGAAAAAATGTGAAAAATCGATTCTATAATGTGGCACTTCCGATCAGTTTCAGATTTTTTAAGCAAAAAAGTTGCTGTGACATCCACCCTAAATATGTAATTTCAGATTCAGATGACTACACCGTTTTTGAGGTAAACTGTCCACAGAGAGACTATTTTGCAAGACTAGGTTATTTGAATTTAGACGATTTCAAAACGTATAATTCGAAAAGCCGAATTAGAAATTTTGCACGATTGCAATACTTTCCATGTATAGAAAGTGAAAATTAAAAAAATATTAGTTCCAATTCTGAAATTCTTTATTAATAAGAGTGAGTGAAGCTGTGATCAGGGATACTAGTCAATAATATTCATATCTAATATTTAATCCAACAACAAAATATGTCTTACACAATCGAACTTAGACAGCATCACAATAATACCATTTTGATTTATGAATTAGCATCTTGAACAACCAAAAAAATTCATGCTCGAAACCATAATAAATAGTAAAAGATTGATTCCTCTTGGTTTATAAGCTCTAAATGAATGCCTGAGACTAAAGAATTCCTTTTATAATAATAATTCAAACTAAAATAATACAGTAACTATTAAATAATAGTGAATTTCATGCAAACACTACTGTAAATAAAAAAAGTTTGAGGATTAAAATTAAGTTTAAGAAATGAGATGCTAATTAAAGACATTAGGACATAGTAACAACAGGATAAGTGACCACACCAATGAAGTACTTCTCTACTATTGGTTCACACCAGGAAAAAACATGAGTCCTCCTGGACAACTAGGACTGCTCTCAGGGCATAAGGGTTTCCGAATAAAGCTTGACATACATGACAGAAACATCTATCCTTTATGCTCTAATGCTCTAGTTGTTGGGTTCTAGAAACAACCGAGCATATCATACTCGCCTATACCACCTATGAGGAACTGAGGGCCAAGCTGATTAGAGAGATGGAAGTCCTGTTGGAGAGTGATCTCCCTCAGATGATGGAGGAGAACTTCCTGTACTAAAAAGGCCGTTGTGTGCGGATGGAAGGAAGTAGTTAACCCCACTCACTTCTCCTTGGATAGGAGAAAAGGAGATGGACAAGCGAGGTCACCAGACAGAACAGAAGAGGATGATGCCTGAGAGAAGATCAGGCTATATGCATATCTATTGGGAAAATGAAAGGAATATGGTCCGGGTGCGGTCAAAAAAACTCAAATAGTAGAATGATACTATTTTAATGAGCCAACGTTTCGCCCTACGTTGCAGGGCTCCGTCAGGGCTAAAAAAGATACAAACACATAGTTACAAAAGGAAAACAAAAACATAAGTGTAAAATAACAGGGGTATAAAATGTAAAAAAGTAAGATATAATAAGATAAAGAAAATTTAAGGTAGTAAATAGTAAATGTAAAGGGTAATAGTAACAAATAGATAAGAAAAGAAATATTAAAGAAGATACAAATAAAGAGATGAAAAAAGAAAAAAGAATACAAAACAAATGATGAGACAGAATGCATACCTATTTTGACGGCAGTAAAAACAAAAATGACCGTTGGTATTGGGAGGAGTGGGGACGGCAGTTGTGCCATAATAACGAAAATAATTTGTAAAGTAAACATGACAGAACAGTATTTAAATCAGGTGAACAATAAATGGAAATATACATTAAATACATGCATTAAAACAGATAGAGAAACAAAGGAAAAGTAAAGTATAAAATAATGGGATACAATGTGTGTAAGTAATTAAGAAACAAAATATACCAAATGAGCGGGGATACAGAACAGTGTAAAATATAATAGAAAATTAATAATAAAGTAATTAATATAAGTATACTTAAGGAGATAACACATGAATATAAATTAAAAGATAGATATTCTACTATTTGAGTTTTTTTGACCGCACCCGGACCATATTCCTTTCATCTTTACACAGAGTCAATAAATAATCTTCCACTATTGGGAAAATAATGTTAAGTGTAATGATTGTATTCTATCCATCCTTCCGATGCTAGTATTTCCTAGTTTCCTTTATATTCCAAGTATTCTCGGTGGCCCTCCTATATCCTATCAACCCTCCTATATCCTGCAATTCAAATTCCCAGTCAAATCCCATACCACAGGTAGGTTGTCCTGACTTGTTCTTTGCTCATTTATTATCATTTTATATCATTATTATTATTTATTTTTTTATTTATAATTATTCTTTCATGACGTTTATTTTATCTCTATATATTTTTTTTTCTTCCCCGTATTGTTTTTGTTTTATGTGCATCTCCTGTACTTTTTTAGCTTTATATTTTACGTATTTTTATAAAGAAATTTTACTCTTGCCATTGCTACTTGTTTTTATTCTTATCATTGTATCTTATCTTATCTTTGTATTTTTATTCTTATCATTGTATCATTTTGTATCTTTTTAGCCCTCCAAAGTGGGGCGAAACGTCGGAAAATAAATAGTTGTAAACTATTTTTGTTTCTCTTTTGACCACAACCCTGACCATATTCTTATATATCAATTTTTACGGTCAACTATATATACATACATATAATAAATAATACTTTGAATATCAATTTGTAAGGTCAAATTCTTAAATGAACTATTTATGTAAAATCAATAATGGTTCTCTCAGACAGTTGCTGAGGGAAAAAAAAAATTAAATTTCATAAAACTTGAAGTATTCTCAGAATTGTTGAAAACTAGATAAAGGTTTATATGAATTTAGATTTAGGACAAAATGATGACATATTGAAATATTGAATATACAGTTGGTACTGGATTATTATAAATATATTGTCTACCAACTGGATTATTATTATAAATATATTGTCTAACAACTGGATTATTTTTTATTTATTAATGCATTCAGAAAAGTACATTGAATATGGTCTGACGAGGGCCCTGTTTCATAATAAAGTACACACTAATACTATTAATATTGTAGTTTGTATTTGGTACTATTTCAATGTCTTATACAATTTTGCCAGATAATGTTTTACTATTAAACTCATGTAATATCACTGACAGTCGTCTCCCATCATGATACAAAATTTATTAATGCTTGTACTTTATAGTTTGCGTACTTGTATTTATGAATTAACACTATTAGCATTCATTATGAAACAGGTCCCAGATGACAGCAACTATCGGTCAGTGCCAAAATAACAATAAAAAGACATAAAAGAAAGGAGCATTAAAACTAAAGAGCAGCTAAATGATATAATAAAATAAAAATAAGGATCTAAGTATATTTAAATAAACAATATATAATTAAACACACAGATATATAGCTAATTTTAATCGTGATACAATGAATCAAAGTAATTAGTGGAGTTATAAAAAGCTACAGACAAATATGGTCATTAGGTGAATCAAAATCAGTTGTAGAAAGTACCCAGTCAAATACTTTTTTTTTTTTTAGTTTTCTTTATGATTGGTATATTTATTAGTTATGGTAAAGAATTGAACAGATACGGTAGCATATAGTTTGAAGATCGTTTTTTACCAAATCTGTTATTAAAAGATGGTTTGATTTTTTAAGTTAAAAAAAGTTATTAAATTAAGAAAAGTTTTAGTTATTAAATTTAGATTTTTTTTCTACCCTTTTATAATATCTGTTATCTTTTCTAAGTAAATTACTGTCCAGAAATTTCAGGATAATTTTGTAAAAGTAAAATAGATCACTCTATATAATATGAGACAATACAAATCATTTGATTGTAAAAAAAAACAAAACAATTAAGACGCCTTGCCTGAATATTACATGTTGTTGCTATAGAGCAATGAGTAAATACTAAAATACAAGGTGGGTTATAAATAAAATCAAACAAACAATAGCAAATGTTTCATCTCGTTGGCATGGCAATCATTGGAATATTTCCAAAGAATATAACTATCATAATTATTATTGTAAAGTCATAGTAAATTGCAATAGTATAATATAATAACTGTAAAAGAGAAAAGCCAAAAACAAGAGATGTTTAGATGAAATGCTGATAGGGATTGGATGACCGAAACATTTTGCCAAATTTTTTGTTAAATATGTTGTTATTTAAGTTAAAAAATGTTTTGTGTAAAATGTTGTTAGTTTATATATATATATATATATATATATTCTTTATCTTTAACAAAATTTTGTAAAAAAATAAAATATGGTGTATTGACTGTAGAATCATTGATTAATTTAGGAAATGCACTTTAAACTATATGGTACCATATTTGTTGTTCAATCATCTACCAGAAAAACTAATAAATAAACAAATCACAAAGAAATAAATACACTAAAAGAAAAATCTTTGACTCGGTACTTTTTTACTGAAATAAACCTTACTGATTTTTATTGATGAAATAAAACTACCTGTAATTTTTGATTTCATTAAATTCCAAATAAACCTAGCCATATATACATATTACTTAGATATACGCAGCCCTTTAGTTATATTGTATTCTTATTATTTTTTTTTATTGTTAATTTTAAGGAGCACAGTGGCATAGTGATAAAGCACTATGCTACTAACTCCAAGCACCTGGGTTCGAATCCGACAGTGCCAGATAATTATTTTATGTTACACTGTAGCTGTGAGTCAACCCTGTGGGTTCTGGAGCCCTCCAAAAACAGTACTTCCCTTACAAAGTACTGAACCCCTAACCCTGACCCTTTAAGGTTTGTAGTGGTTCACATTATTATTATTATTATTATATTTAGTTAAATTTATTTGATACTTATTGCATGCTTTTAGGTATTTATTAGCTTCATTATTATTAATTTATTAATTATAAATTAATATTACTCTCTTCATAAGTTGTATTTGATTAATGTACTTTGTAACAGTCTATATATTATGTATTAAGATTAGATAATATGTATCAT
>NW_027107023.1:436910-438253 GCF_000696795.3 Halyomorpha halys | reverse complement strand
TTGTGTTAAACAAAATATTTTAATACATAGAAATATTGTAGTGATATTTTACGACTATGGTAACATAAAACTATGGTAACCATAGTAACTGACACAAATGGGACATTTGTAAAAAAAAAATAATTATATATTGCTCTATATTATAAATATATTAGAAGGATTCAATGATATATATATCATTATTATATGATACATATTATCTAATCTTAATACATAATATATAGACTGTTACAAAGTACATTAATCAAATACAACTTATGAAGAGAGTAATATTAATTTATAATTAATAAATTAATAATAATCAAGCTAATAAATACCTAAAAGCATACAATAAGTATCAAATAAATTTAACTATATATATGTGGTAATAATACATATATTATTATTTTTTAATTATTTATCTTTTTCAAATTACCTTACTTTTAGTTTTTAGTTTGTATTTTGAATTTGATCTGTATTATAGAAACTAAATCATTGGTTTTATCTCTAGAAATAATTAAAAATATTATATAAGCTCATAAGCCGTTGAAGCCTCCATGACATCAGAATAATTAAAAGTGTTACAAATAAGTGGCAAAATCATAGAAACTGTGAAAAAAAAAAAAAAACATTCGACAGAACAAAATTTAGATTCAAAATCACTCAAATAATAGTCATAATTAATTTTCTGTGGTTAATATTATTTTATAATTCTTACGAAAATAACTAAACAAAAAATCAGATGATCCACTTGTCTCAACTTAATATATTACAAATGGAAAACTTAAATAAGTTGAGAAAAACTGTATCATCTGTATTTGTATTAATTTTAATAAGAACTTGTGTTAAACAAAATATTTTAATACATAGAAATATTGTAGTGATATTTTACGACTATGGTAACATAAAACTATAGTAACCATAGTAACTGACACAAATGGGACATTTGTAAAAAGCAAAATAATTATATATTGCTCTATATTATAAATATATTAGAAGGATTCAGTTGATTCTTTTTTAATTGATTAAATCAAATTTTGTTGATTTAAATAGAATTTAAATGAATAAAAAATATATTGATAACTTAATATAGATCTAGATGTTTTGACCTTTGTTATTACTGAACAATAAGAACATGGTTTATTTATAAACCACTCAGCTGGTTTAAATGTTTACCCTGTACACCAGATACCTTTTATCTAATTATAATTATTATTAGCATTGATGGAAATTTTTTGACGGTTTAGTAGTTCATAAAGTGCACAAGTGAATTATATTGACGTACAATTGCATTTTATAATCGGCTTTTGGTAAATAATGTAATCAGAAGAACAATTTACAGAAAACAAATACAGATAGCAGCT
>NW_027107023.1:434939-435723 GCF_000696795.3 Halyomorpha halys | reverse complement strand
AAAAAAAAAAAAAAAAAACCTAATTAATCATAACCAATGTTACCCTACTTTGTAGGGCTTCGTCAGGACTAAATGAAAACAAGATATAAACATTGTATGATGTGGCAAAAAAATTAGAATACATATACAAAGGGAGTAAAAAAATATACAAACAATTTTTAAAAGGGACTAATTAAGTTAAGAAAATATAAAGAAATTTAATTTTCTTATTTAAACATTTTTAGACATTAATCGTTTTAAATTTCTTGTCATATCTTACAATGTTTTATCTTGTTTTCATTTAGCCCTGCTAATTTGGGCAAAACGTTGGATATTATTAAATTTTTTTCCCTTGTTACCTTCTAATGTAAAAATGTTATTAGAGCATTATCAAAGGATAGTTTCTCTAAATACTGTAATGATCTTATGTCAAATTTACTAGATGTATTATTATTACTAGATGTATTGTAAATGTCAATAAATAAATTTAAATAATATATATATATGTATGTATTTTTTAAAAAATATTTTGGAACTATATTAATTGCTACCCAAACTATTTTCCTATAATTTATAAGTTATATGTATTTCATTAATTTAGGTCCATTTGACTGGAAGATTTGTGCAGTTATCTAATGAAGTGAACTTAATAAATCTTCTATTATAACTTTCTTAATTTTAATTCATCCATTACGATATTTCGAGGCCATCATCCTATCATCAGGCACTCTAAACTGATGTTAAAATTTATTTTCTATAATTTCATATTATAGAAATTAATTTAATCTCCTTATTTAGTTATATA
>NW_027107023.1:432092-434653 GCF_000696795.3 Halyomorpha halys | reverse complement strand
TTGTGTAAATAGTTTTCCCTTATTTTAAATACAAATTAATTTTTTTAGGCAGTAATAATAACCATATGAGACTGATATATTAGACTAAATAACGAGATTAGATTAATTTATAAAATTTGAAATTATATAAAATAAGAATGTTAGGAGTGTCAGGTGATGGGGGTGACAGCTCCAAAATGTTCTAATGCACGAATTAAAATAAAATTATTATGGAAGACTTATTCACTTCAATTCATTAGATAAGTTATGCATAAATTAAATTTTATTTTATTTATAGAAATTTTTCACTTTTTTTTTCTCATAGATCTATGTAATATATGAAATGTTAAGAGGCTTTAAGTAGAACAGTTCAAAAAAGTTTCATCAAATTCATCGCACCCCTTTTGGCGCTGCAGTCTGAAGGAAAACATGTTTTCACCTATTGCGCACAGAGTGCCTGATTTTGTATACAGGCCTCAAGAACCAAAATCAACCCATCCGCTCAAGAGTTAATCGTGATAAATATGGACCAATGGCCAAAAATGTTTTTTTTTTTTTTTTTGGACTCAGGACTCTAAAATGGATACATTTGCTTCAAAGTGCTTATAAAAAATTTGATCCAACTACATTACTCTCCTTACCAAGGTGATAAAGAAAATAAAAAAATTTTACCTTAATTACAGGAGGAAATTTTAACATGCCGACGGGCTCAGTACCCTCTACAATATGAAAGTGACGGAATACACTGTTCATTTTTTGATATCTGTCCCGTACTTAGGAAATTTATGGAAAGGTTTTAATCAAACAATAAGTTAAGTAGAGCAGAGACTATAAAATATTTATATTGACAAATAAAATAAGTCAAAAAGTGCAAATAGAATTCAATTGAAGAGTTTTATATATATCAACTTTTGGGAGATTATTATAAAAAATTACTACGGAACCATCAGAACCAGGTAACTTAATTGAATCAAATCTTCAATTATTAATTTTTTTATAATTTCACAGATTATTAGATTGTTGAATTTATTAAATTATTTTTTTAAGTATATACTGTTAATAAATTTTATAGAATTCTGCATTTATGTAATATATAAAATGTATGTAGGCATATTTTTATTTTTATTGTTCATTAAAGCATAGAGTTTTTTTTAATATTTAGTATGTGTTATTGTTAATATGGTGTAAATATTTATATTTAGTATTTTTTTCATTAAACAACACTCACATAATTCTCTTTAATCTATATATAGTCAGTGTTGTTTAATGAGTTTATAAGCCATGTTATTTAATGCATTCATAATCAACATAATTGTCTGCTGTTTGTCTTTTTCCTCTGATGATCTTTGACCTAGAATAAAATACTAAAATTGATGTAAGTCATAATATTTTTTAATAAACATATTATTGTAATTAATATTTTACCTGGAGTTGGGCATATTCCTCTCCAAGCTCTTCAAGCCTATCCTTGTAGAGTTCGACTTGGTAGGCTGCGGCGGTCTTTTCGTTGTCCAGCTGGGCATTGCCGATCATGGCCTTGCGAAACTTATCCTCTGCTTCCCGCAGTTCACTCTGAGAACAACCATCAATTAGTTCATTAATTAAACCGTTCATTCGTGGAGGATCATTGTCAGGAAATGCTTCATCTTGGTCTTCACTGTCATCGTCATCATCGTCACCATTGACAAAACCGTTGGTGACAGCTACCTCGGTATTATCAACACCACTGTTAACAATTACTTTAGGACTATTTGAATTGTCAGATTCTTCCTCTTCTGTCGAGGACGGATCTTCATCATCACTACCACTTTTTGTTTCTGCATCAGAACTATCAGAGCTGCTCGAGCTCATTTCTGACAAAAGAAAAAAATATAAAACCAAAATGAAAAACAATTATTTTAGATTGAAATATGTAACATAAACTTTCACGAAATTTAGACACAAATAAACTTTAAACAGTGTAATAAAGATAAACACTGGATAATTAGCCCAGAAAGCTGAGCCTTATGACAATAAAGATAGTGGAGAAGGTAGGCACGGTGCCAGGGGTCTTATCTATGTCGGGTGCTCGCACACACTGAAACTGGCCAGCTCACAATCACACGCACACGGCATGAGCCAGGGGTTAGAACGGAGACTGAGGTATTTATATCTTTTGGCAACCACTGTCACGCATTTAGCTCTCAATTAACCGACATAAAAGAGACTAGCCTTCAAATTTGATACTTGTGACAAACAACAATGTTACCACCGTGACACACAATTCACTGACTACTAGATCTTTTTTTTTTTAATTTTACATTATCCAGTTATCTTAGACAGCTGTTGGTTATCTTATCAGCTGTTTATACAAGAGTATACACAACCTGAGAAGGGACTATTGTCACTAGAAATTTATTTTTAGTTAGCACACATTACATTTAACAAACAAAAAATGAGGTCATTGTATTAAAACTCCAACACAAATTTTAACAAATAAATAAATTTAAAAATTTTAATTTCTGATAAAAATTCATGATTAAATAAGAGTTAGCAACAGAATTTATATACTAATGATGAAATTTAAATATTTTTTTTTTTTT
>NW_027107023.1:422911-431777 GCF_000696795.3 Halyomorpha halys | reverse complement strand
AAATTATAAAGTTAGTAAAAATAAATATTAACAAAACACTGTCCTAGAATAAACAATTCTGCCTAAGTTCAGAAAATAATTAGATTTAAATATTATTAAAAAAATTGTACCCAAAAGTAGGATAATTAAAATATATTAAGAATAATGGCAAAACAATAAAAATAAAACAAATAAATAAGGCAACATATCTTCACTTATAGGTAAAAACATTTTTATAAATAGAAATATTGTAATTTTTTCCGATAATTAAACAAAGAGTAATAATATTAAACCAGCTATGATTTGAACCCGGAGCGCTATTTTAAGTGTTTAATTTGATATTTTTTCATACAAAGAAGTTTATATGCATTTTTAGTAAAAGAATAAATCAACATTATATGTAATACATAAATTTTTCAGAAATTGGGTGTCTGATACCTTTTTGTGAAAAAATTCTTTTAATAATGTTATTAAAAATTAATGAAAAAGATTCTTCTAATAAAAACTCTCAAGGTTCAAGAAAAAAAAACAACAGATAAATAAAGAACTTTGGTTTATGAAACTTATAAATAGAGAACAAAATGAGTAAAAATAAGAATAGTAAATATAAAATTTGGAAAAACAAAATTAAAAAGATCAACGTGTGACAGTAATGTCTTTAAAATATTATATTTTTTACTACAATTCAGTAGTCTATTTTTGTAAGTCAACTCTTCTTCACATTCTATTCCTTATAATTTAAGTTTTTTGAAAAAAAAAAAACTATTAAATTAAAAAAAAAAATGAAATTAAGCACTGGATTATTTATTTGCTATTAAGTTTATTATATATTTATTTGCTTTGATAATATACCAATAAATAAATGGTTCAATTCATCAAACCAGTGCCATCATAATTTTATCAATATAAAATATAAATCACGTTTTATTCGAGTATAAGAAATATGAATCTAAAATTAAGTATTTTAGCTATAATAAGTTTAGAAAGTGCCAATTTTATTAGAAATTTTAAATTATAATGATAAAACCATTAACAGAAAATATTACATATGTAAAAGTGTGTAGTAAAAAAAAATGTTAAGAGTTAAAAATTAAAACAACGATAAGCAGATAATACTTTCAGTCTTTCTCTAATTACTAAAAACACTTAAATATATTCATATCGTCAACATTATTATTTTAGTTAGCTAGGAATTAGTTGAAACCATAATTATTGAATCCTTATATAAAAAAACATGTTGTCTCCTTTTTTTGTTTCTTTTCTTTTTTCATAAACCTTAAATAACAAAAAATCACTGCATCTCTAATGAAATTATTTTGAAAGTTACATCAATTCTAACTTTTTAAAATCAGGTTACAATTAAATGGGATATCAAGTTTTATTTTTGTTTTCTGCTGCCAGGATAAATTTTTGAGATAGAATTACGTCCAGTTAGGACAATCATTATAGTGGTGTTTGTTATCGATTGTGGAGAAAATGGTCAGAGTGCGATCAATGGTGTATACTAATAAGCTAAACTTATTTTATTAGTGACAATGTTACGGCCAGAATTTCAAGCCCTCATCAGAGTTAAGAGTAAAACAAGATAATAATCATAATGAATAAAAAATGAAAATAATGAGGTGTAAATAGTTGACTGTAGATTACGATGAGATAATGGTCAAGGGTGCGGTCAGCAAAAAATACAAAAATAAACAAAACTTATTTATTTGTGCAGACATTTTATTAAGATCTGAATTTCAAGCCTTCATCAGGGGACTCAAAGGAAAATTCCATAAAAAGACCAGAAGGCTTGAGATTCAGGTCGAAACATCCGCACAAATGAATAAGTTTTGTCTATTTGTGTATTTTTTTCTAACCACATCCATGACCATCTTCTTCTGATAAAAAATAAAAATGGTATCACTATAAAATAAGAAGATGACAACTAATATAGGTTCGTAAGTGGTATGGGAAGGAAATGTTTAGTATAATTATAATAAATAATATGTTCACCATATTATTATTAACTCATATTATTATTAGTTTTATTACCCCTTATGGCTTATATAACTTTATATTTTAGTTCTTTAACGATGTTACACATCTTATTATTTTACATATTTTAATTATGATTTACTTACACAAGATTACTAAGATTTTCATATCTTTTCTATTTTTTCTCTCTCACTTTTCTCATGATTACAATTTTTCATTATTTACTCGGAATATGGTCTCGAGATCTTCTCCTCTACAACTGTTATTGGAGTTCTACCAATGGGTAGATTCTCCACATGTCTGTATTATGTATCACTGTATAACTAACATCAAATTTACTTGTTCTATATATTTAAATACAGTTGTAAATATCTATTAATATATTAAAAAATATTATTCGATAATAATTATATATATGATGGCACAAGCTGAACCATTTGAATATTGGCATATTATCAAAATAAATAAATTAATTATAAATGTAATAGAAAATAAACATTTTTAAAATAAACTTTATTTTATTTTTCAGAATTTGTTGTTTTTTTTTGTGTTTTTTTTCTCCAAAAAAATTAAATTAGCAGGAACAGAAAGTGAAAAAAAGTTGACTTAAAAAAATCACTGAATCGTATTAAAATAGAAATTTCTTCTTTGAAACAATTAGATGTAGGAAATACAAGTATGGGATGTAATTCATCAATTACCAACATCATCAGTGTAACCTGTTAGTGTTAATTAAATTGCTAGTTAAAATTAAATTAATAACAGACTTATCGTTATTTTAAACAATGACATGGAATTTCTAACAGTCATGGATGATATATATTATTGCAATTTTTAATGATGAGAAATGACTTAGCCAAAACGCTATTATATATATATATATTATATATAAAATTAGAGAAATTTAAAAATGGAAGATTTTTTCACTTCAACTCATTAAAAAATTCATTATTTTTTGTCTATTTATATATTTTTCATACGGTTCGTTATCGCCTTTATCTTGTTAAATTATTTTTAATTTTCATTTTCATGTTGTTATCTGAAATTAAGCCTGAAACAACGGCACAGTAAAATAAGTCCTGCTTATCATTTTAGTTCACAACCAACTGAACTCCAATCCTGTCCCCTCTCCCCCAATCGTCTCCTCATATTATTCTATAGTCAACAATGAACTCATTACAGTAAACTTTAACTAGGTGACCTGATGGCCCTAATTCTAGTTTAAATATTTTTTTTTAATAACTATCTTTTGTAAAAAGACATAATCTGATTAAAACTATTATTTCTGTGAGAATATAAATTACCCTTATGTGGCCGATGGAGGAGGTTTCCTCAAGGGAGTCCTCTGAACTTCTCCTTGACGAATGGTAACTATTTGACGCTGACAGGCGACCGCTACTGCTGTTGAGTCTTCCGCCTCTTAGCCCATCTGAAACATCGTTACAAATACATTATGTCCTAGTAATAAGAAGAATATTAAATCAACCAATTGATCTGTTACACCATACATTTGAAACTGCAGTGGAGGGTTGGGTAGTGCAGGGTTGGGTAACTATGAAACTACTAGCTAAAATTGCCATGGATACGATATTTAGTTATCAATGGTCCATTCATAAATAAGGGTCGTATCCATGGCAACTTTAACTATTAGTTTCAACTATAGCTAATTTTTGCCCAACTCTGGTTGATACTACTAAACACTGTCTAACATAACTCTATCTATTGATGCCCAAAACCCAAATCCACAAGATCAGTCTTGACACGATCCTCCCAGCCATATTTCTACCACCCGGATATTTATTAATTTTCAACTACCCAGCAGATCAATATTTATAAACTTTTTAGAGATTCGTAAATTACTAAGCACTGCAGCCTTACTCGCCCATCTTATTCGCGGCAATTATACTTGTATTTACCGAGTACAGCTTCCGAAATTTCGGCATTCTTAGACCTCTAAATTCTCAGGTTAACTTGCCCTTTTTCGGTCTGAATATTTTACATAATACTTTATTCTCAAAAACTAATGTTAAGGTATACATAAGGCACTGATGTAAAAAGCAAGGTTTTGCATAGTGTGCAACAATAGTAGCTAGGATAATAATTTTGCAAAATTTTAACTTTCAAGTTTTTAAAACACCGGTTCAAATATTTTTTGGAGGATCTTGCATCCAAACATCATCTTTAGCCTTTTTGTTCAGGTTTCCACTCTTATATAAGGAATGGACGTATTACGATTTTATTTAAAATGATTTATGTCGTTCTGGTCACTACCCCACTAGATGTTACCTCAGTCTTTAAAGTAACAGCAGTTTATGAACAATATTCTTCTTCTGGTCTCGGTAGATGATGCTGCTTGTAACATGGAAAATCAAGAAACATGAATTCCGAAACCTGCTCAAAGAAGCTTATTCCAAACCCCAACTTTTTCCCAGGAGGTCTGGGATGCTGTTCTACTACTATGTACTAGTTGTACCGCTAGACTAAGCTTCCTTTTTTACTTCCGCATGGGAATGAAATGCCTCTTCAACTAACTTCTTTAGCAAAATCAAAGTCATTCGCAAGGAGTTGTAGAGATCTCTTTATGGTGGTTGTATGAATTGCATCATGAACTGCAGTCCAGGTGCTACCACTTTAGAATGCTGGTTGGGTTAATGTTAGTGGACTGTATTTGAAAATTAATTACAAAGAAAAGAAAATTTAAATTGACAGTAAGAACTTATTAAATAATTTACACATAGTTGTAGGAGGTGGCGGATAGAAACAACTGTTTGGTAAGAGGGGGTTAATAGATTTCGATTTAGGGTGTTTTGAAATTGCAGCTGTTGACGGTCATGATGATGATGAAAAAGTAAAAGATATAGAAAGAGGTGAACTTACTTCCATGATTCCTTCTCCTCCTTCACAGCCATCTCCTCTATTGCTGGGGAGACACTTCATAAATGTTCTACTCACAAATAATGATTTTCATTAAAGAACGGAAGAAAAGATTTGCCTAGAGACAAAAATGGCTCTCTCGTACCCTAAGTCTCTTTTCCTCGGTTTCTTTACGTCACTAATAGCTAGCTCTCTCGTACCCTAAGTCTCTTTTCCTCGGTTTCTTTACGTCACTAATAGCTAGAGAGTCTTTTTTACTGTGTTAGCCACATGGGGCACTAGTTCTACTTATGCGTATGGATATTAATTGCAATAGTCAAATGCGTGAATTGTGGGGGGCCATCTTCTGTTCATATTTTCCATTTAAACGGAACAGTGATTCTTGTACCACAAATCTTGGAACAATTTATTTCCTTCTGATTATTTTTTTCCATTGCTCTCTGATGGATCCCCTCCTAAATCAGAAAATTTTGGAGGGACCACCATGAACCTGGACGGCACCACATTTAAGGCACATCATAGATATCTTGATCAGTCTAATCAGGCTTGCGAAAATGATGAATTATTTCAATTCAGTGCTTTATATAGACACTTCCCATCAACACTAGTGTAGGCAATCTTGAAGTCCACAAAAAAGTGGTATGTTGTTAAGTGAGATTTACATTCCTTTCCAATTTTCTCCATATATACATGCAAACCATTACATTTTGAGAGGGGGGTTCATTTTTTTTTTCTTTGTTGATCATAAAGCTTCATTATTAAAAAATAATGCATCTAAAAATTATAAATGCCAAGCAGCAATCTAAAAATGTGAATCTGAATTCAATTATCAGCCAAACAACTAAATTCATGCAAGGCTTTATGTCAGACAGCTGAGAATATTTACCCAGTAAGGTTATCCAACTGATTGAGGTTATAAATATTTGATGAAATGACATAGCTTTAGGCACAGTCTCATTAAGGATTATTTATTTTCGGCAAATAAGAGTTCAAGTTGTATAATTAACCACAGAAAACTTTCAATAAATAAAAACTTATAAAAATATGAAGATTATTAAATAATTACCTTATCTTTACAAAAATAACATCTATGTTTCATGATTTAAAAACTTCTAACTACAGACTTTGCCTTTACACAAACTAAAAGATATTTTGAGAAAAGAATCATCTTAAAAATTATTAACACAGAAATTTAGTAACTATAACAAAACTCTTAATTATACTAAAAGAACTAAACATGTGCTCCTGATGTAAATATTGTTTATTTATTTTACTTCTCATTACTATAGTAATATAATATAATATATTAATAATACAATCATTTAAAAACAGTAAGTACAATTAGACCTAATTTTTAGTGTAAAAATGGTATAGTATCAACATTATCCTTTCAATTAAATGCAATAACAATAGAGAAGGTTATTCAAATACAAAATAACCTTTAGAATAATAACCTGTAAAATGTTCTCATTGTTAAGGTTATCAAAATATACAATAACCTTTAGAATAAATAATAACCTGTGAAATGTTCTGTTGTTATACGTTGTTAAGGTTATTAAAAGATAAAATAACCTTTAGAATAATAACATAAATTAATAAAAAAAATATTGGTTTGTTACAATTTTATGAACTGCCATCCCGTTCATCCACTGTGATGGTGCTTTTTGCTAAATGTTCAGGATTTTCCTGGAAAGATTATTCCGATTTCTCCGTTTAAAAAAAAAAAAAACATATATATATCAACAAAATTAAGCATTTTTGGCGCGTGGCTCGGAATGTATATATTTTCTTCATGATTATTATATCCCAATCAACTTGTATCTATCTGAAGAATAAGAAAAAAATATTACTGAATATTAAATGATTTTTATACTCACTAAAAATTACAAAAAACCAAAACAAAAAATAATGATGCTTTTAAAGTAGAGGAAAAAAAGTTTATGAAAAAGTAAATAATATAAAAAGAAAGATGCTCCGGGCGTCTCTTCAGATAGTCATAAAACTAATGTGAGCCAACGTTTCGTCCTTCGTTGCAGGGCCTACAGATTGGATACAAGCAAGAAAAAGGTATAAACAAGAAAAAAACATTATTTTCTTGCTTGTATCCAATCTGTAAGCCCTGATGAAGACCGTAGGGCGATACGTTAGCTCACATTAAATAATTAATTAAATTTGGTTGTAACGACTGACTTTATTCCTACCGAGCTCTTGTAATATTAGTGATATTCGTGATAATTGCCCTAAATTCTAATTACGTTAAAGTTGTAAGCAATTAAAACGAATTTCGAGTGAACGACATTTCTGTGCAACGCTGATCAATGTGCTGGAGTATTGTTTCCGAAATTAAGCTTATCTATTCGTACCAGAGCCCAAGAGGAGAAAAAAGTCAGTTATTTCACGTCTATTTTTGATTAATCTGATGAAAACTGTGTATAATTATGGTCAAAATTTAGGAGATTGCCAAGTACAGATAGGGGGAATAAGAAGTGGCGGCTGTTTCAAAACGTCAAAAAAATTAATTCTTCTTTCGAAGCTCCATATCTTTAAAACTACCAACAACACTAGAAAACCTAAGAGAACATCATTCAAAGTAGCGTAAATTTGCTAAAATACGAGCCCAATAGAGCTATTTACGTTCAATAGTTCTCAAGATATAGCTTTTTAAAAAGCAACATTACATAAGAAATGCACTGGATGGTCCGTATTAAGTGAACTTATTTTGAGAAATCTATCTCAAAAACTATTCGACGTATACCATTTTCGATTTCATGCGCGTTTTAAATATTACTTGATTTAACTATCATAAAGTCTCCTCTTACCGTTTTAAGCTAATATTTCAAAAGTGATATAGGGCCGTCGCTCCCCGGGGGTCTCAGCTAGTTTCCATTTCTTGTAAGCCCCCCAGCTATCATGCCACCAATGTATAACCGCCTTCAGCGGACCATGTTTGCTCATCTTATAATGCCATACGGCAAACGAAGATATAATGTAAATTGTATATGTATAATGTATTGCATTATATTATTATGTATTCTGTAACCATATAAAAATAAAGAGATTTTAAAAAAAAAAGGGGGGGTCTCAGCTGGGCGGGGTAGGATTACCTATTTTCTGTGTTATGATCTCCTCTTGTGAGACTGTGACATGTCGTACATCGACCAACCTACTCGCTATAATTGTCTGTTAGAAAAGTCAGATAAGTATGGCTACCATGGAGGGCGGGAGTGGAGTATAGTTTTTTTAAGCTTATTTATTTGTTTTTTTAAAACAACGGTTACTACGGCTATGACTATTTTATTCTTACGTACGTATCTATACAAAAGGCAATCCTTCCTCGCCGTACCCGCCCCGCTAAGACTCCCGGGGAGCGACGGTTCTATATCACTTTTGAAATATTTGCTTAAAACGGGATGAGGAGACTTTAAGCTAGTTAAATCGAGCAATATTTAAAAAGCGCCTGAAATTGAAAAACGGCATGAAAGTCTATCTAGCACTTAAATTAAAGTTCAAGCAATGGACTATAAATGAATGGAATATGGTCCGGGTGCAGTAAAAAAAAAAAAACTCAAGTAGTAGATAATTATACTATTTTATTGAGCCAACGTTTCATCCCACGTTCCAGGGCTTCGTCAGGGCTAAAAAAGATACAAACACTATAGTTACAAGAAGGAAAAAAGAAAAAACATAAGTGTAACAGGGGTATAAAATGAAAAGTAAGATATAATAAGAAAAATTAAAGGTTGTAAATAGTAAATGAAAAGGGTAATAGTAACAGATAGACAGTCAGAATTACTTTATTATTAATTTTCTACACTTTTCTGTATCACCGCTCATTTGGTATATTTTGTTTCTTAATCTCTTACACACATTGTATCCCATTATTTTATACTTTAATTTTCCTTTGTTTGTTTCATGTGTTGTTGTTCCTTTGTTTCATTTGTTTTACTACTTTTTTTTTTTTTTTAATTTATTAATATTTCTTCTCCCCCTATTATGTATGTACATTACCATTTATTGTTCACCTAATTTAAATACT
>NW_027107023.1:419663-422469 GCF_000696795.3 Halyomorpha halys | reverse complement strand
TTCCATTCATCTATACACACGGTCAATCAATAATCTTCCAGAATGGACTATAAAGTAGTTTATGACGTTTATCTTCATAGGAGAAATAGTTTTCATGATATTTGCTAAAATAAATTGATTTATACTTGTTCGGATAAATTTTCATGTGAAAAACTTATATTAATATGCAAATATCATAAAAACTATTATCCCTACGAAGATACATGTTATAATCTACTTTATAGTAAGCTAAATTATGCTAGCAGACATATGTACGTCCTATAGTTCCATAGATATTTTTTTCAAAAATCAAACATTTTATCCAAACAACTAGAAATAAGCATTTTGTGAATTTATTTTGTCAAATATAATAAAAACTACTACTCCTAGAAAGATAAATGTTATAAACTATTTTATAGTTACTTTAACTACCTATAATTTGAGTTCTGGCAGACATCTGTACGTCGAACAATTGCTGAGATATATTTTTTCATAAATCAAACTTATTGTCCGAACAACTATAAATCAATTTATATTAGCAAATATCATGAAAACTACAACTCCTGCGAAGATAAACGTCAGGATACTCATTAAACTAGCTTTAATTTAAGCGTTAATGGACATCTGCAACTCTGATGGTTTTTTCAAAATAGATTCACTAATTTCTGATATTTCAGTACATTTTTATGGAATTTTACTTTTTAAAAAGCTATATCTCGAGAACTATTGAACGTAAATAGCTCTACTAGGGCTTATATTTTAGTAAATTTAATCTACTTTAAATGCTATTCTCTTAGACTTTCTATTGTTGCTAGCAGTTTTAAAGATATAGAGCTCAGAATGAAAAATTAATCATTTTTAACATTTTTAAAAAGCCGCTTTTTTTTACTCACCCTACCTATACTTGGCAGACTCATCAGTTTTCACTAGTAATTATACATAGTTTTCATTAAAGTAATCAAAATTAGGGTGAAATAACTTCCTTTTTTTCTTCCCGGCTCTTGTAGTATTAGGTAGTAAACCTGTTCGTTCTACATCTGTAAAATTAGTGAATCAACAAACGGAATATTTTTTTTTCTCACTGAAATCGTCCTTGATACTGAGTAGTTTAACGATGTCACACAATCATCAATGTTCCAAATTCATAAGAATATAAACAAATTTTACATTGTTTTCATCCAAAAAAAGTTTTCCAGACCCGGTAAAATACAATACTATATACATACTATATACTATACAATACTACAATAAATATACTCCTCTGAAAATTATTTTATTCCCTACACAGTTATTAGTTTAAAAAGATTTGACTCTCCTGACCACAGTTGCTAATATTTTAGGCAATTTATTCTAATTTAAATGATGTTCTCTTAGGTTTTCTAGTCTTGTTGGTAGTTTTAAAGATATTTCCTATGAAGGGAAAATGATTTTTTTAAATTTATTTAAAAACAATTTTGATCCTTTTTTCTCAACTTTATTCTTTTCAAAACCTTCCAACGTTTCGACCCTCAGGTCATTTTGAAGGATACCTACAAACAGTTTTTTTTTTTATTATTAGTTAGTACAAGTTTTAAATTTAAGAAAGAGTTATATAGAAGAAGTTATGTAAGTAGGAATCTATTTAAAAAAAAAACTATTTATTTTGAATCAACGTTTTCGCTCCACTTTGGAGGGCTTCATCGGGGCTAAAAAAATGTAAGAACTAAAATAATTCAACAAAGTTAGAGAATAGATAACATGAAATACAAGTAAACTACAGTATGGTTAAAAATGAAAGTTCATATAAAATTGAACAAATCAAATTTGATAAAATAAAAGTAAGATGTACAGTGAAATTATAAATAAACAAGAATTATATAAAAATAAAAAAAATAGACAATTTATAAAAACGAAAATAATATCAAATAAAAAGTAGATTAAACAGAAATGTAAGTATAATAAATTATACTCTAAAAAGTATTTACTTTTAGAATGTACTCGCATTACTTTGCTCACTTAATTACTTTTTATGTGCTGTCAGTTTTCCCTCTGATTTCATAGAGTGCGGTTCTATTCTAGCGTGCGCAGCATATTAGACATTTTTTTTTTCTTCATGCTTTCATGGTTTGTATAATAATTTTTTGTTATTTTTATTTATATCATGGAATCAGGCGATGAATCAAATAATTCGCTTGGTTTATTCCAAGACATCAAATATATTTTAGCTAATAAATCTGATGTAGACCAACGATTAGAAGAATTGAATTCGAAAAAAAGAAATTTTGAGCACACCGATTCAACACAGTCCCAATCACCCAAAAAATGGGTAAGTATTGCCAGGAAATTACTCCCTTAAAAACTAAGGTGGGCTCATTTAACATGTTATCAGAAATCGATTTTTCCACAGATAAGCATAACTAGAGCAACACCAAGTACCAGCAATAACAATACTAACCTGAATGCTCACACCAATACAATAAAAATACCTGAGATATTCCTACATCATGCTAACAATTGCAGGCTTTCGTTAAATGATTTAAATGCATTGTGCATCGGACCATTCACTACCCAACTAATCGGAAACAGTACGAAAATTATATTAACGAATATCGAAGATTACAGAACTATAACTAAGTACTATGATGTGGAAAAAGTTGAGTACCATACATTTTCAATGGATAAAAATAAATACTGGAAGATTGTTGATTGACCGTGTGAATAGATAAATGGAATATGGTAAAAAAAAAACTCAATTAGTAGAATTATACTATTTTATTGAGCCAATGTTTCGTCCCACGTTGCAGGGCTTCGTCAGGGCTAAAAAAGATACAAACACATAGTTACAAAA
>NW_027107023.1:415058-419613 GCF_000696795.3 Halyomorpha halys | reverse complement strand
AAAATTTTATAATGTTATTATGATATTATTTTAATGATTAATTCATTTAGAGATGGGACAAAGGCAATTAGCCGGCATTTTTAAGAATTTTAAAAGAGAAAATGACAACAAAATAAAGGTAGGGCCAAAGAAATCAGTATGTAAGTGAAGGAAATAATGAAATTGTTATAGGAATAATTATAAAAAAACTGTTTATAGGTATCCTTGAAAATGATCTGAGGGTCGAAACCTTGGAAGGTTTTGAAAAGAATAAAGTTGAGAAAAAAGGATCAAAATTGTTTTTAAATAAACTAAACCACTCTCAGTGTGTCTAGTAATTAAACATAGTTTTCATTAAAGTAATCAAAAATTGGGCTGAAACAACTGCTCTTTTTCTTACCGGCTTTGTACTATATGACTATACTATATATGACTTTGTACTATATATGACTTTGTACAATATATGACTTTGTACTATATATGACTTTGTACTATGACTTTATACTATATATGACTTTGTACTATATGACTTTATATGCTTGTTATCCTACCTATCTCGTAGAGGGGAGTAGAAGCCTGCCTGGCTTCATCTTGCTCCTTCTGCTGCCGCTCGATCTCCCGCATCCGGATCTCCCTCGCCTCTGCCCGGGCCTGCCGCTTCGCAGCGAGCCGCGACTCAGCCTGCAATCAGCATCAGTATTACATTTAATATACCTTTATAGTAAATATATACACATTAATAATACAAAGAAATAAAAAGCTAAAGTAAGGAGGAACTCGAAAAACTAATTGCGAGTTGTTGCTCAACTGTATTGAGTTGCTAGGTCATCATGATAGATCAGGCACTGAAAGGGCATTATTATCATTATTTTACTCATCTATATTACTGTGTATTTTTATCCATGCTAGTATATATTTCGTTTTCTTATATATATATTTATATTCTGTGTTACTATCAGCCAATGACCGAGACCTCCAATATAACATACATGTCTTCAAAAAGAAATTATCCAAAATAAATATGAAGATTAATCCGGGGAAGACTAAATGCGTGAGAATTGGAAAGAAATCCTGAAGGATAATGAGGATACTAAAGGTTGGAGGACAGAGATTAGAGCAGATCGAGAGTTTTAAATTTCTAGGAGCCCATCTCAATGAAAGTGATTACATTGACGAGGAAGGCGCCCAAAGAATTGGAGCGCCAGATGTTCAGTATGGTCAGAAGGAGTCTCCTGGGAAGAAGAGAGGTGACAAAGCAGACCAAACTAGCCGTCCATAAATCACCTTCCCTCCTATATTATCTTACACTTCAGAATCGTAGATCACTTTAAAAAACAGGAGACAGTTACAAGCCATAGAAATGAGGTATCGGCAAAAGATAGAAAAAAAAGACACCGAGGGATAGGATACGGAACGCTACCACACGGGCAAATCTCGACGTTATACCGGCTGAGACTATTCTGGAGGAACACAAACTAAGGTGGTTTGGACATCTTAGGATGGATCCAGATAGAAGCGCAAGGAACGGAAAAGACCTAGAGGAAGGCCTCGCATCTCTTGGGAAGACAGTGTAAGGGAGGCATTCAGGATCCGTGGAATGAATAGAAGTAGGAGAAGAGAGCTGATTCAAGAGAGAGGCATTAGTGCCGGACATTTATAAGGGGATCCTCACACCGCACAGCGGCAGAAGAGGGAATGACTATGATGATGATAAACTTATTTTAGCTTATTTTTTTTCTCATCTATGTCACTGTGTATCTTTAGTCCATTTTAAGATATATTCCGTCTTCTTTCTTGCCCATTGTTTCATTAATATATTTTTATTTTATATTGTAGAAAGAAAGCCCGGGTGGTGGTCAATAAAGGTATCAAAATAGTAAAAGAAAACTATTTATTGTTAACCAACGTTTCTTTATCATTTCCTAATAAGTTTTATTTTACAGTCATTATTATTTTAATTTAAATTGTTTTTCATTATTTCTAATCATTAGTTACACATTTTATTATGCTAATTTCAGTTACTCGCCTCTTATATTTCGTTTAGCACCTCTCATTACGCTTATTTCTTTATTTACATGAGCAATGCCTGTTTTAAATTTTTTTTTTAATTTACTTTGTACAATTCTTACCAATACAATATCATATTGTATCTTTTATTAGTATCAACTACTATATACTTAAATAAGTACGATTAACTTATTTTAATGTGCCAACGTTTCTGTTCGTTCAGCGAACAGGTTCGTTTTTATTCTTTTTATGTTTTCTTTCCCCTTTCTTTATTTTACTCCTTCCCCTTATTTTCTCCACTTTTATCCATTTTCCTTACCCGCGTTATAGGTTTTGTACACTATACTTATAATTTGCCTCTTTATCATCTATTATTGTTACATATATTTTCTTCCTCTCAATTTTCATTTTCTTTTCATATTTAAATTTTAAATTAATAATAACTAATATGTTCATACTTCTTTGCATTATATAACTTTATTTTTATTTCATTTCCTTAAGTATGTTATTGTACCCACTTTTTCAATTACCTATGTATACATTTTATTTCCCGCTTCTCTCATCACTTCATTTTATTAATTCTATTTTGTAAAATTATTCATTGTATGTGTAAAATTATTCTGTTTACACTTTCTTTTTATATTTTTTTATTTTTCTATACTTACTGTGGTTGTTATCTTGTTTTGTTTTTAGCCCTGAAGAAGGCTAAAAACTCTAGCCGAAACAATTAAAATCATACTTATTTGTGTTTTTCATTGACCGCACCCCCAACAATCTTCTCCTCATTCATCATCCACGGTCAACTATCTCTCATAATTACTATATACTTAATTTATTGTTATATATTTTTTTTATTATTTACCGAGTTTATTTTTATGTTTCTATTGATTAAGGTTTCTCGTTTTGTTTTTCGGGCATGATATTCAGGTCAAGAGGTCGGGACAAATAAATAAGTTTTGTTTATTCAGGCATTTTTCCTGAACACAACTTCAAGAGAAAAGATAGGTCATTTACTAAATAACAAATCGATTTAAAAACAAAAATAGAACCCGAGCAGAATTGATAGAGAGATCTTTAAGAATATGTGAGGATATAGAGGGGCGGGGGGTACATTAAGCAGATGAAGAAAGAAATGGGGAAATTAGGAATCTCAAGTCGAGACTGCCTCAATAGAGGTGAATATAGGGAAAGATTAAGGAAGGTAAAGAGGGTTTGTGGGTGCCAAAGAGGTGAGAAGGGGAGAGCATGGAGCGAGGAAGAAAGAAAAGTGCAATCTGAAAGAATGAAGAAGAGATGGGAAGAAAGGAGAGGAGGGGAATGTGTGGGGAAAGTTGGGAAGAAATTATATTCGCCTGGTCTACAAGGCCGTTTCGTGACTAAAAAAAATAATTATTTTTTGTTTGTTTCGGACCTCAAATCATCTTCTAAAAGGAGTTGGTATTTATAACTAAATTATTTAAGCCACAGCACGTAAGTTGATAATACGGTTTCATTGAATGTATGTGTATATGTGCTACATACACAAAATAAAATATTCATTATTTTTTTAATTGTTGGTTTGGATTATGGAATGGCCCGGATTAGTGAGGTTCGGTTTAGCGAGAGTCCACTGTCTGTTTATAAGGGGCAATGTTAAAGGTTTACACCGATGAATGAAAGTACCATATGATGGGATTTGTTAGGATTTATTTTAATATATGCAAAGGGGGGAGGTCAAAAATTCCTTTTTGGATCCATCACTTTCATATGATGGAAATAAAAATATTTTATAAACATCATATGATTTATTTCAATCCTTTATTTTTGATACCATTCTTCAATGGAAACCGTACATGCCTGCAGTCACATTAGGAGAGAAAGAAGCGTTCTTGCTAAATTTCTTTGTTAGAATTTGTTTAAATTGAGTTCATCAACTGTAATCTGCAGCTAATATACGGAAATGTTCTTGTATTATTCCTCCGTGACGCTGGAGGCTCGACGAATTGCAGAGGCGATATTCGTGACTTATCTCTGACAGCTTCGTCACGGTCCATCGTCACTTTGATTATTTACTAAACGGCTCATGTTTTGCACTGATCTACCGTTTAGTGGCATGTCGTATCGTCAAAATTTTTTTTTAATGAGTAAATATTAAAGCGTAATGAACTCAAAGGTTTTAAGAATATCATGTATACGAAGCGTGTACATTAATCATGTATTTAAGTTAATACGTACATCATGGCAAAAAATTTTCATGTTGTTTATGTAAACACTTTACCAATTTTGAAAGATGGTCACAGGTTGAACTGATATTAAAGAAACATGGCCCGGGTACGGTCAAAACAACTCAAATATCATTTAAACTATTTATTTTAATCATCAATGCTCCTTACTTTGTCACAAATAAAATCATACATAAAGACTTTAATGTTCCCTACGTAACCGATCTAGCCCGAACCAGATATCACTCCTTCCATTATAAACTCTCTAACTACTCAAACCCCCTAGTTTCTAATCATGCATCCTCTTCTATTCCTGACAATCCTCCGAGGCGCCTGAAAAGAAGATGGCCACGAGACCAGCTAATGTA
>NW_027107023.1:411765-413393 GCF_000696795.3 Halyomorpha halys | reverse complement strand
TTGGCTCAATAAAATAGTATAATTCTACTATTTGAGTTTTTTTTTTTACAGCACTCGGACCATATTCCATTTATTGATAAAAATAAATATTTGAATATAGTGATTAGGAAGGTTGCCTTTAGTACAACCGAAGACGAATTGAAGTCCGAGTTAGACTCAAAACAATTCGAAGTTGCCTATGTATCCTATCCAGAATACTATTTAAAGATAAAAAACAACTCCACTCTGTTCAATGTCTTTCAAAAACAACGAAAAAGCCTAAGATATTTTTAATCTTAAACCTTTATTTTCTACCCTAATTATAGTAGAACCCAAACACAAAAACACTGACATTCCTATGTGTCCATGTCATTTGGAATCGAGGTGTGTTAAGTACAAAGGTAAACACCACTTCTCATAATGTATTTATAATTACAAAGGATGTAATAATTATCAAATCCTTAAAAAATAAAATAAACTCACCTTCAGACCAAATATGAGATGAATTCAAGCAGGCCAGCCACGAAAATCAATTCAAAAAACTCATATGCTGATGTTATTAGATCAATATCAAAACAGCCGGAACCAAAAACTCAGTCCACAGTTAATCGAGACAACGAAATAAATGGTGAAAATTTATTGTCTTTAATAACTAAAATTATAATCGAAGCTATCAAGCCGTATTTACCACAAATTATGACTCATTCTATCCACGTTAGTAGCGCCTTTCTTTAGAAATGGACCATAATATAAATAACAGCTTATCTACAGTTTCTAATTCTCTCCTGACTAACTGCGCTTTAATACAAATTATATATTATCCAACGAATGCTCAAATATTCATTTTTCCTCTATGGATACGGAATTAAGAATATTAAAAATTTTAAACTGGAATGCTCATGGCATATCTTCTCGAAGAAATAATTTAAAATTAAAAGCTAGGCGACGTCTATTGGATAAACGGAAAAAAATTCCAAGTCTTGTAGACAACGATGTATTCATCGTCAGTGACGCCGAAAAAGCTGAAGTTTCTTTCTTTGAGAAAACACAGAAATAAGTCCGAATTTAGTCATTGATGAAATTGACGAGTATTTAAATCTCCCTCTCGCAACAGTTCAGCTCCCACCTAAATTCACGACCCCAAAAGAAATCCAGGACCTGATTAAAAAGCTCAAGGTAAAGAAAAGTCCAGGCCCTCCAGGGAATTTCTTGTTTATTTATAATTTTCACAATATATCTTATTTTTATTTAGTTTGTTAATTTTTATATAAACTTTCACATTTTTTAAATAATTTTTAACTATACCTTAGTTTACTTTTATTTCGTGTTATCTATTTTCTTAATTTATTACATTTTTTAAAAGAAACACCAATTAAAATACAACCCTGATGAAGACCTAAAAAGTAGGGCGAAAATAGGCTTATGATAAGTAGTTTAATTACTATTTTACTATTGATAATTTCTTTTATTGTAATTATGAGAGATAGTTGACCGTGGATGATAAATGAGGAGAAGATGGTTGGGGGTGCGGTCAATGAAACACTAATAAGTATGACTAACTTATTTTAATGTGCCGACGTTTCGGCTAGAGTTTCTAGCCTTCTTCAGGGCTAAAAACAGAACCAGATAACAACCACAGTAAGTATAGA
>NW_027107023.1:406712-407110 GCF_000696795.3 Halyomorpha halys | reverse complement strand
TCGTACTTATTTGTGTTTTTCATTGACCGCACCCCCAACCATCTCCTCCTCATTCATCATCCACGGTCAACTATCTCTCATAATTAATTAATAGAACGTTATTTAAAGTCGAGTAAATTTGCTAAAATATGAGCCCTTTATCTTGCAGAAAAAATTGGAATACAACGAGGTAGTTAACTAGAGTAGAAACGAGGTAGAAAATATATGTAACAATAATAGATGATAAAGAGGCAAATTATAAGTATAGTGTACAAAACTTATAACGCGGGCAGGTTATAACTTCTTTTATTGTATTTTATTGCATTGTATTTGTGTAGCAGATTATTGGAGAAGGGAGGTATGAAAGAGTGGAATAGAAGGAATAGCATAGACAGGGTTAAGCAGAAAAAAAAGGGAGA
>NW_027107023.1:401022-403657 GCF_000696795.3 Halyomorpha halys | reverse complement strand
TATTTTTTTTCTTTTAATAAGAACATTTTAAATAGTCAGGGGTGTCATTTGTATGACTATACCCCCTCATAATCAACTGTTAAAAAATATATATATAATTTAAGTTATATCAACCATGTAAGGCCCACCAGGCCGATCTAGTATTTAAAAAAAAAATCATTGTTAATAAATGGTAGTGTATATAAATACCCAATTAAGGATTAATAAGTATACTGTGTAGGACAGCATTTCTCTCCCTTTATGCAATTAACTCAACTTCACATATTTCTTCGTAATATAATATAATAAAAATAACGAAAATGAGTTAATAGACTTCTTCTTAAAAATAGATACAGCCACTAGAATACCGCGTAGAGTGAAAAGACATAATGACTGTCTAACCACAGTGATCAGTTGAAAAGTAACCACCTCCATTTTGCCTGATTGTTTGATTGTGGCTCGCTCTATGATTGTCATTGTTAACTGGCTAGAGTTATTAAAAAAAATTTGTTCAGTTCCTCATAATCATTTGACCATTTACATTTCCAACCGCTGTATATCTGCATCAATTAACTACTTATCAGAGATTAAACTTGTCTTTCTTATTGACCAATTAAGCGTTTAGCTCTTTGGATTAGGAGAACAGCTGATATACTTTCTCCTCCCACGACCTTCCGTTATGTCGGCCGTTCGGTAGCAGCCCGCTCTGACCTTTTGGTAAAATTATATATCCGTGAGGATCCTGGAGTTCTTGGTCTGGAATTGATTGAAAATAATGGCATGATTCAGCCTAGCTCATCTCAGCTCCTTCCTCTGGCTGGTAGTGGTTTGAATCCCGCTCATAGAACATCTTCAACAAATTATAAAAATAAGATTCAACCACATTAAACACGGAAGCTCATTTATAGCGATCCGTAAATTCTAACTAAATAGATAATTAATATGATAAAGTAACGAATTAGAACAACTACATTGATACAAGCTACTAAGGAACTAATTCACCACAAGAATACGGATAAAACAAAACACACGATTGGCAGTATAAACGAAAATAATTTCGGTGGTATAGATATAGGAGGGAATGCATTTAAACAAGTAGATAAATTTACGATGAGGTGTAGATAGTTGACCGTAGATTAATGCTTGGAGAAGTTTGTCGGGGGGTGCGGTCAGCAAAGAGCAACATAAATAAACAAAACCATATTTGTTTATTTTATGCCGAAATTTCGACCTGAGTTTCAGGTCTTCCTCAGGGGTTGTGGCGTAGAAGGCAGGTTGGTAACTGGTTACCAACCTGCAGTTAACCTACAGTTACCAACCTGCCTTCTACGCCACAACCCCTGATGAAGACCTGAAACTCAGGTAGAAACGTCGGCATAAAATAAATAAATATAGTTTTGTTTATTTAAGTTGCTCTTTGCTGACCGCACCCCCCGACAAACTTCTCCAAGTAGATAAGTTTATGAGTTTAGTATTGGTAGAACTAACGCCTCTTGATCAGATTCGATACTTAGGAATCCATCTTGACAAGAGACTTACTTGGAATCCACACACAAGACTGAAACGACAAGAAACTGCTCGTAGATTCCGATTGCTACAACACTTACTTGACAAACGCTCTAAACTTCCCATTCACTACAAAAAATAATTATACACTACGATAATCAGACCAATTTGGACATACGGAATTGAGCTCAGGGGCTCCACCAAACCATCAAATTCCTCAAAATCCTTGAGGCTCCTTATTACGTTACAAATAAACTCATCCATTAAGACCTTTACATCCCATTCGTATCAGATATGCGTCTTTTCATTCCAAACTCCTTACCCATCCTAACCCATTATTTCCTTATCTCTCATCCTTAACAATCCCTGATAATCCTCCGAGGAGCCTGAAAAGAAGACTGCCACGAGACCTTCAAATTTTTTTTTTTTATTATTATTTATTTATTGTAATTTACAATAAATTACAATTTGAACAAAATTTGACAAAAAAAAAGTTTTTTTCGTTAACGACATCCTAATTGATCTTAGTAATACACTATGGTACTCAAACAATTCATAATTTAATGCTATTTAATATTTTGAGCCTCTAGCTCTGGGCTAAATGCGACAGAAATTAATTTGAAAAATTATTTATTTAATTATTATTTTATTTTATTATAGATCCTCTATTAACTATCCGATAAATATAAATACATACTGCCATGATGGAATAATTAGAAGCAAAGTCAATAAGCTATCGAATAAGCCTGGGCGGAGGACACCGCTAGCTAACGGTACAACGCCCGCCAAAATGTAGGTCTCCTCTTCACCGCCTGCCTTCCATTTCGGAGGTGTACAGTCCCTGCTAGCAAGCGATACGCTCATTCCATTATGAAGGAATATAAGTGCTTATTTATCTTTCGGGGGATCGAAACCTCGAAAATGCGGAACAAAAAATGCAGTTCAGAAACTAGAACAGAGAAGGCACTTCACGCTATAATGATTGCATCCACTCACGGAACTGAGGCCTGAAATTCGCACATCCAGGAAAACACTTAAAAATTAATAATGAGGTTTAGATAGTTGACCGTAGATTAATGATTGGAGAAGTTTGTCGGGGGTTGCGGTCAGCAAAGAACAACATAAATAAACAAAACCATATTTATTTATT
>NW_027107023.1:395099-398687 GCF_000696795.3 Halyomorpha halys | reverse complement strand
TCAGGTCGAAACGTCGGCATAAAATAAATAAATATGGTTTTGTTTATTTATGTTGTTCTTTGCTGACCGCAACCCCCGACAAACTTCTCCAAAAATTAATAATTATTATTACTTTTACTATTCTTTATGGATGTATTTGAAAATAAAGTATTATATAAAATATTGGGACAAAAAAAGCATGATTTAATGAAAGAATTTAGAAGGCTACACAAGGCTGAACTGAGGAAACTGCACCCGGTAAAAATAATTCAGGTATACATGATATGATATGATACACTCAGCATCAAAAAGTTTTAAAATAATCCATCACTCACCTGAAGTTAATTAGCAGACTGCTTGTATTTTGGTTCAAAAGCAAAAAATATATTATTTTTCTTTTTCAAATTAAAGGTTAAGACCCGTCATAATGTTAGACACGCTCGCTCCCTGGTAAAAATAAATAAAATTCATTTTAATACTTCGTGGCCTTTCCACCATCATTTATCAATTCAAGAATTCTGTTGGTAATGAATCGTACAATTGTTTGATTGTTTCTTGAGGTAATTGTTCCCCTGAAGCCAGAATTACAGATTTCAAATCCTCGATTGCTCCGAACTGTCTTGACTCAGATACACCCTTCTTCAAAGAGTTCCCCAAACATTTTGGATAATCTATTAAATAAATCAAATGGTATCCTTAGTAAGTCTCAACTTTCGTTATTATATCAATAGCGCAACGTTTCAGCCGATTCGGCCAACCTCGAGGACAATCTTAAATATAAATTCACACCTCACATCAACATTTTTTTTTTTAAATTATTTATTTATTGTAATTTACAACTGTACAAAATAATACAATAAGTAAATATGTAGTATGTTTCATATACACTTGAAAATCTTGGGAAGGAACCACCCATTGGTGGTACTTCAAACATTAATTTAAACTAGAAGGTCCCGTGGCCATCTTCTTTTCAGACACCTCGGAGGATTATCAGGGATTGTTAAGGATGAAAGATTAAGAATTAATGGGTTAGGATGGTTAAGGAGTTTGGAATAAAAAGACGCATATCTGTTTTGGGTCAAATCTGCAACGAAAGGGATGTAAAGGTCTTTATGAATGAGTTTATTTGTGACGTAATAAGGAGCATCAAGGATTTTACGTAGGATTTTGGATTGTAACGATTGGATGCGGGAAGAATTTGATGGTTTGGTGGAGCCCCAGAGCTCAATTCCATATGTCCAAATTGGTCTGATTATTGTAGTGTATACTAATTTTTTGTAGTGAATGGGAAGTTTAGAGCGTTTGTCAAGTAAGTGTTGTAGCAATCGGAATCTACGAGCAGTTTCTTGTCGTTTCAGTCTTGTGTGTGGATTCCAAGTAAGTCTCTTGTCAAGATGGAGTCCTAAGTATCGAATCTGTTCAACAGGTGTTAGTGGTGTATCTAGAAAGGATACTCACATCAAAATTTAAAATAAGGTTTTACAGGCTATTTTGCCCATGTGATCCAATTCAAGTCAAAATCACCCTATTTTTTTTTTTTTTTAGAACTTCATTAATTTTTAAAAACTTTAATTTTAGATCCAAAATATACTGTTGAATATTAGATAAACAAACTTAAAATTAAAGTTTTTAAAAATTAATGAAGTTCTAAAAAAATAGGGTAATTTAGCCTGTAAAACATTTTTTTAATTTTGATGTAAGGTATGAATTTATATTTAAGATTGTTCCTAAGGCCGAAACGTTGGACTATTTATATAATAAACAATGTTGAGACTTGATAAGGATACCATTTGATTTATTTAATAGATGAATACCAGTCTCAAAAATTTCAATAAATTATATAAAATTTTCGATAATGTTCATGTCGGGGGAGGGGGGGGGGAGAGACAGCAGATACTGATATTGGATTTAAATAATCAAGTTCTAAGATGATTGTCCCCATTTCAATATCATAATTTATACTTTAAACTCTGATTAAAAAAATAATATCAATAAAAAATAAAGAAAACGTAAAAAAGTTTTTTAATTTCAACGGGCGTGCCTAGCATTTGAACACTGAGTGTAGCATTGCGGTGTATAAGATAAGGTAAGGTTGAGGGACTTAGTGAAGAACGGATCCCTAAAATGTTAGTAAACACTGAACCTATAGGTAAACGTCCGAGGGGTAAACTGAAGCGTGGATGGGAGGATTTTGTTAACACTGGAGCAGATTTGGGTTGGGAGGACAGATGTATGTCTGGAACGATTAATGATGGTTGACACATCCTTTTTAGTTCCAAATAATTTACGCAATGCTATATTTGCAAAATGCTCGAGACGATGTTCTTCCCTCAAGAGGTCACATTTCGCAGAACAAGAGGAGGAATAATGGTTTAGTGAAAACTTAACTTTCAAGTTTCTGAACGGAAGGTATTTCTCACCTTTATTTCCCTATCGATTTCAATTTTACAGTAACCGCAGACCCTTAACACCTTTCTACCAGTTCAAACGGATTAATAATAAATACTGTTACATAAATATTGTTAAAGCATAAACGTAAAATTATGCAAACAAAAATACGAAGAAAAGTGAAAGTGACATTGATCAGGTTTTGGTGAACCATCACTAAAACCTGATCGATTCCAAAATCGACCTTAACAAGCTGGGAACGAAATGTTGCGAGGAAAGTGGTTTTAGATAAGTAGGAAATATATGATCCATGTCATTTTGCAAAAAGGTCGGGAGGAAAAAAAATAAAATATATAAAATGTACACACACGCACATACATAATGCACACTTCTATCGAATGGAAAGTCTTCCTTAATGACAATTTTTAAATGCCATGGATTGCCAAATTTTCCTCACTGGAAGATAAATTTATCCCTGTGTACTGATATTTAATATTGAAAATAAAGTAATTCATATTTAACAGTTTTATTAGGAGAACATGACCCGATGAAGTAGACTGTAGGATGATAGTCCGAGTGGCGGTCAATAAAGATACCTAAACAGTAAAAGAAAACTATATATTGTTACTTATTACCAACTTTGCCAGGCTTCGTGAGGGCTGTCAGATTAGGAGTTGCCTCTTTGTTTGAATCAGCCCCGACGAAGCCCTGCAAAATGGGGCGAAACGTTGCTTAATAATATATAGTTTTCTTAAACTATTTTAGTACATTTATTGACCGCCACCCGGACTATCTTCCTACAATTTAATAGTTTTATGTTTTGATCTGAATCCATACTAGAATGCATTATTGTTACTTACCTATACATGGAATGTATGGTAAGGAGTGAAGTATTGCGTTTTTATATCACCAGAGTCAAAAATTGGGTGCGTATTTTTGAACAGCCTGGTTCAAAATAGGAAAGTCAAATTCCATTCATGGACCATCTAATTTTTTTTACCTAATGTTCATCTAAATTTCTTTCTAATAAATTCACATTATTTTTTTTCCGCCCACTTTTGAACGTATTATTTCATCTTTAAAACCTTTTCTTACACATTTGTCGTCCTCCACCTATATTACGTTTCCTCTTCATCTTCCGGTACTTCGTTATTCGATAATTCGTTGGTTCATATATATTTTTAATTCTTCCTATCACCTTTTGTCATCACCCTCTCACAC
>NW_027107023.1:392897-394772 GCF_000696795.3 Halyomorpha halys | reverse complement strand
CACAGCCATCATTCTACATTTCTTACTACCTCTTTGGACCTTATCTCATGTCCCGTGTGCTGTTTGGTTACCTCCCTGTTTTTTATAAGTCCTGTTTTGTATTTAATATTAATTTAGTGATTAAATAGACTTAAAATAAAAACATAAAAATCAGATGAAATAAACAGGTTTATGTAAAAAAACCACTAAGTTAATATTAAAAACAAAACCGGACTTACAAAAAACAGGGAGGTAACCAAACAGCACACTGGACATGAGATAAGGTCCAAAGAGGTAGTACGAAATGTAGAATGATGGCTGTGCCAGAGAGAAGTAAAGATGCACAAATGGTTGACATGATTTCCCATATGAAATCGTGAAGTGATTATTATTGTATAAATTAAAATATATAAGGATGAAGATTGGTGTTATGTTAGTTTTATTATTGTTATAGGTTTTTATAGTGCATGAATATGGGACAGTGGTCCCGAAACGTTGTACAATATCATGAATAAATAAATAATTCATTCAAAAATGGAAGTGATTAACTTAAAAAAATTTAAAAGAATTGACTCACCAGACTTCCTAGAGAGATAATCCAAAATATTTTCTATATAAACAGTTAATATTGACTCAGCAAATCATAGTTACATTACAAGAGCCTAGAAGAAAAAAGTCAGTTATTTTACTTTTTTGTATCTTTTTAGCCCTGATGAAGCCCTGCAAAGTGGGGCGAAACGTTGGAAAATAAATAGTTGTAAACTATTTTTGTTTCTCTTTTGACCGCAACCCTGACCATCTCCCTATATATCAATTTTTACGGTCAACTATACATACATATATATAATAGAACGTTATTTAAAGTCGAGTAAATTTGCTAAAATATGAGCCCTAACCAACTATTGATCAAATTTTTTCATCACGACAGATCTTGCAGAAAAAATTGGAATACAACGAGGTAGTTCATTAGCTTCACATAAATTTCCAAAAGGCTTACGATTCTATGGACACACAGAAACTATATAATATTCTGATTCAACAGGGAATACCGAAGAAGTTAATAAATCTCGTACGGATGTGCATGACCTAAACGTTTAATAAGGTACGAATAGGTAATCATTATTCTGAGAAATTCCTGGTCCGGTAGGGTTCATACAAGGTGATTCTTTATCACCTATCTTATTTAATCTAGCACTAGAATACGTCATTAATTGTGTGATGAATACCGAAAAGGGTTTAACTTTGGGTGGTAAAATACCAGTGTTTGGGTATAGAGATGATAGGGTATTATTGGGTGATGACAAAGAAACTATAGAACTAAATACAGCCACGTTAACAAACGAAATTGACGAGGAAATAAAAGGTAGGTAAACTGCTTAGCTCGCGCCTTCTATCGAAGAACTTAAAAATTAGAATTTACTAAACTCGTACAAAATCCTTTCTCATTGTTCTTTATGGATATGAGACGTGGTCTCTTATACTAAGGGATGAACAGCGCCTTACGGTTTTCGAAAATAAATTATAACGCAAAATATTCGGACCGAAAAAAGACGGATTAACGGAAGAATTTAGAGAATTACACAACGTTGAATTAAGGGGCCTATAACAGGTAAATATAATTATAAAGTTACATCATTGCGGCGTATGTAAAACCTTACCTGTAACCACAGGGTATAGTAACGAGCAGATCCCTAAAATGTTAATAAACACTGAACCAACGGATAAACATTCGAGGGGTAGACCAAAACGTAGATGGGAGGATTGCGTTAAAACTGATTTAGTAGAATTAGATTTGAGGGTGCATCACTGGAAGGATGTATACAGAGAGCGTTTGGTGGTATCGGCATCGAACCTTCGGTTTCGTTAGGCCTTCATTATTATTATTGTTATTATTAT
>NW_027107023.1:387051-392847 GCF_000696795.3 Halyomorpha halys | reverse complement strand
TACTGTGGTTGTTATCTTGTTTTGTTTTTAGCCCTGAAGAAGGCTAAAAACTCTAGCCGAAACAATTAAAATCATACTTATTTGTGTTTTTCATTGACCGCACCCCCAACCATCTTCTCCTCATTTATCATCCACGTTCAACTATCTCTCATAATTATAAATTTCTTTTTTTTTTTTTTTTTAAAGATGTGATGTCCAAAAATGGAGGGGGATTTTTCAAAGCGCCGTTTATTTGTAAAACTTTATTCAAGTAAGCTGTTATCATGTAATACATGTGAGTTTGGATTTCACTATTGACATCTGGAGTATAATATGGACACATAACTAAATTGCCTATCTCCAAGTATTGCTCCAATCTAGCGACCATGCACAATCCCTGTGTCTACTTGCAATTACCTGCATATTATTTGTGCACGTTATTTTATTCCCTCCTGGAAGTTTTTATCGAACGCAAACCTCTTCCTTAGTTAGAGTAAAAGTCCATTCCGCATCCTAAATCTTCATATGACCTTTGCATTCCTACACGAACTGGTATACAGATGCAACTGTTACTAAACATGACGCAATTGATATTACTGAAATGCTCATCACTTATTGGTTGCCTTCGAGAAAATTGAGTTCCCACAATGCTACTCAAGTTTCTGATTTAGTGAAATTAATGCTCATTTCGACACTGCTATTTCTTTATTATTCACGATGGCGATACTTTACCTTACTATATATTTTACATACAGAAAAATAAAAGCAATTTCATAAACACTATAGAAAAACCATAATTATAAATTTCTTTAAAATTTTGCATTCTTCCATTGTTTATTATTATTATTAGCAATGAGAGATTTTTTGTTCAAATAAATAATATTGAAGGTACTTTAATTTCAAACTTTGATTGAAATATTTTTATATTTTTGTTGTAATAAAAATTCTTATTTAATGCATTTTTTAAAGGTGTAAAAAACTATAATCAACTTTGTTCCTGGCTAGAATACAACAGTTTAGTTAAATATATGTTAGCTGTGTACTATGAATGGGATCGGAAAAGATCGGGCATTCTCGGCTATTTCGAATGATCTCTACCTTAAAACTGGTTGTGCGTAAACTGATTTCTCGTTTAGGCACTTATGTTTTTTTTTTTAAATTTATTTATTGCTATTTACAATTGTATTTACATAATAACACATTAAGTAAATTTGATGTTAGATGAAAATGGAGTGATACAGACGTGTATAGAAACTGCCCATTAGTAGCACACTAATAATATTTCTACACTAGAAGGTCTCAAGGCCATCTTCTTTTATGACGCCTGAAGGATTGTTAGGAATAGAGGAAGAAGCAAGGTAAGAAACATGGGGGTTTAGATAGAGAGTTTATAATGGAAGGATTGATATCTGGTTCGGGATATATCGCTTACATATTACATATTAAGGTCTTATGGATGATTTTATTAGTGACAAAGCATTAAGAATTTTATGAAGGATTCTGAATGGTAAGGATTGGATTCGAGAGGTATTCGAAGGTTTAGTGAAGCCCCAAAGCTCAACTTCGTATGTCCAGATAGGCCTTATTATTGTCATGTAGATCAGTCTTTTGTAATGAACTGGAAGTTTAGACCGTTTGTCTAGTAAGTGCTGTAATAGTCGAAATTGAAGTGCAGTTTCTTGTCTTTTCAGTCTTGTGTGAGGTTTCCAGGTTAGTCCTAGGTAGCTAATCTGTTCGACAGGAGTGAGAGCAACATCATTAAATGATACTGTAGGGCATGTAGATTTACCATGAAGGGCATCTTTACCCTTGTATAGATACGTATATATTCGATAAGATTTGTTGGGGTTTATTTTGATCCTAGAATTACGGCACACTTGAAGTTAAATATCACTTCAATGTACATTTATAAATGAATATTCTTCTGATTAAAACTATGAGGAAGTTCATACAGGACTAATTTTAAAAAAAAAATGATTTTCGTACCTCGAAATTAATTTATTTTTCTTTAAACTTAATTGTTGACTTCTTCACGTAATAAAATTCACCAAAAGAACCTCTAAATCACCATTAGTTATATTTTCTAAGGCAATCCCCAACAACTAATCGAAATCTAGGACAAAGCAAAAAGGTTTCTCGTACAAGAAACAAATGTGGGAGAACTCTCTGCGGAAATAATAGCCCCTAATTGACCAACAGGTCTTTGCTGCAATTAAGTCAATTGCGAAAAGAAATAAAAACAACCCTAGATCGCGAAACAACAATCATACATCGAAATAGGTTGCATTATAACGAAAATTAGGCAAGGATAGATTGAGCAATAATAAGAGATTAATGAAACAACATGGCAGTAAATTAAAGCTTTTTTTTCTCTCTATCTATTCCTGATAACGATTGCCAAACATAAAAATTCAAGAATGAGTTCCAAGTTTGCACATCCCACTACCAGGGTCGGATAATCATGGAGACCACTAGGAAATGGAAATCTCAGGGGTCTTCGTAGAGATTAGACAAATATATAATGAATGACAGAAATTGCTGTGAATGCCTGGAGTTCATTTGGAATACGTTTTGAAATCAAATTGATACATTCACGAGAAATTCTGAATTAAGATTAATGAATTAAGTAATAAAGAGCCAGAGAGAAAAAAAGTAAGTTATTTCACCCCAATTTTTGATCACTTTAATGAAAGCTATGTATAATTACTAGTCAAAACTGATGAGTCTGCCATGTCTAGGTAGGGGAAATAGAAAATGGCGGGTGTTTAAAAACATTAAAATATTAACTTTCCATTCAGAGCTTTTCTGTATTTAAAACTACCAACAACACTAGATAAAATCAATTAAAGTAGAATAAATTTGCTGAAATGTAAATAAATGTACTGAAAGATCAGTAGTTAGTGAATTTATTTTGTGGAATCTACGTCTCAGCAACTAAAAGACTTAGAGATGTCTGCCAGCAATAAAATTAAAGCAAGTTAAATGTACTATAAATTACTGGAAGATTATTGATTGACCGTGTGTAAAGATGAAAGGAATATGGTCCGGGTGCGGTCAAAAAAACTCAAATAGTAGAATTATACTATTTTAATGAGCCAAACTACTTTTTACTACCTTTAATTTTTCTTATTATATCTTACTTTTTTACATTGTATACCCCTGTTATTTCCCACATATGTTTCTTCTTTCGTAACTATGTCAAACGTTTGTATCTTTTTTAGCCCTGACGAAGCCCTGCAACGTTGGCTCATTAAAATAGTATAATTCTACTATTTGAGTTTTTTTGACCGCACCCGGACCATATTCCTTTCTACTATAAATTAATTTATAACGTTTATCTTCTTAGAGTAGTAATTTTTAGGATATTTGTTAAAATAAATTAATTTATAGCTGTTCCAACAAAATTTCATGGTCAAAATTTATATTCATATGCGAATACCATAAGAACTACTATCCCTACGAAGAAACGTTTCATAAACTACTTTATAGTAAGTTAAGTTACCTTTATGGTAACTTATGGTTTTATAACTTATGGTTACTTAACATATGGTACATATGTGCTGGCAGACATATGTACATCTTATGGTTCCTGAGATGGATTTTTTTTTATAAATTAAAATTTTTGTCCGAACAATTAGAAATTATCATTTTCTGTATTTATTTGGTATACGAACGATAAATGTCATAAACTACTTTATAGGACAATAGACTAGCTTTAATTTGAGACATATGTGCGTGGAATGGTTTTTGAAATAAAAATTTCTCAAAATAAATTCACTAACTACTGATTTTTTATGAAATGTTGCTTTTTAAAAGCCAAACCTCAGGAATTATTAAACATAAATAGCTCTATTAGGGCCATATTTTAGCAAATTTACTCGGCTTAAAATTATGTTATCTAGTGTTGTTGGTAGTTTTTAAGATATAAATGAAAAATTAATGTTTTTTTCTAACGTTCCGAACAGTTGCCATTTTTTATTCCGCCTACTTATACTTCGTAGACTCGTCAATTTTGACTAGTAATTATACAAAATTATAAAAAATTGGAGTAAAATAAATGTTAAGCTCTTGGACTCTTGTACTATAACTTAAGCCTCCTCTTTCAGTTTCAAATAAATATTTCAAAGGTGATATACTAGCGCACGCGTAAACAACCTCATAAAAATTACAATAAAAAAGTAATATTGACTACAATAAAATTGTCAAATATAGTCCATTAACAATAAGCGTACATAACTTTTATCTTAGAACTCACACCTGCACATACAGCCGCTGCAAACATCCCATTATTCTGCAAATGCACATTTTGTAGCCAGGTCAGCCTCCAGTAACTGACTAGTTCTGTTATTTCCAGGAGGATTGAGTCATACTCCACTGTTTTATTTAATATTTTTTCTCATTCTTTATTCAAAGCGAACAATATAAGAGAATAAATATTTTGTTTCTTCTATTTCGAGAGACATCATTCCAAAGCAAAGCCCAGCTTAAATTAAACTGAAGATATTTGCATGGCAAAAACCATAAAAATGAAAAAATTAGGTCTGTAAATCCATAAATAAAATAATATTATTCAGCAAATTATGAACCAGCAATCGAAATACTATTATTTATATAAAATTAATGTTGATTTCTTGATAGAGGGTGATCGTATTTATCAATTATAATAAAACATATCCATATAGCCTTCTTGATAGAGGCTGATCATATTTATCAATTATAATAAAACATATCCATATAACCCTTCTTGATAGAGTCTGATTGTATTTATCAATTACAGTGAAGTCTCACTTATACGAAACATTCAGTTATGCGAAGAATTTCTCAATCCCCTGCAAAAACCCCTTAATTATCCATTTATACGAAACTTAGTTATACGAAACACTCAGTTATACAAAGGAAAGTTTGGACCCTCTTTATGTACATATTAGTAAATTTTATTCAGTTCTAAGAATTTTTTTTCTTCTGTGGCAAGACAAAGGACGAAAAATACCGTGAAAAATTAAACAGTAAACAATTTTTTTCCACGAATAACATCCGGTACCAACAACTCTTTATGTTTACATTCTACTCCCAACTTTCGATTCAAAATACTAATTGTCAGTCTCTTGTAACGCCTGAAGTGAATATGAGTGAAAAACAGAAAAACCTAAAAAAAATTTGACCATCATGAGCAAAAAAAAAAATCTCTTTCAATGGAAGACAAAATTAAAATTTTAAAAGAAGTTGATGACAATCTGAATCGGAATTGTCAGAGCTTTAAAGTTGTAAAATGTTTTATATATGCGAAAGAAATTAGCGAGGACACCTTAACAGAATGCGAAAGAAAGATGTATTCAGCAAAAAGCAACATGAACAAACAAATATAACGCAATTTGTTTGTCAAAAATTAAAAATTTCGGATTAAAGATAAATTAAATTTTTGTACAATAAATAATTGTTTTTCTTTCAACTGCATACAACATACGAATATGTACATACTAAGTACGAGAAAAAAAATCTCAAAAATATAGATCTGTAATACATATGTGTTGCGTATTCAGTTACACGAAATATTCACTTAAATGAAGAATTTTTGGTACCCCCTCATATTCGTATAACTGAGACTTCACTGTATAATAAACCATATCCATATAGCCTCAAAATTCCATATTAATTCATTTTAAAAATCCAACGTTTCGGCCAATTTTCAGATTATCAAGGACAATCTTAATTTTAATAATCAGTCTCCCAACAGTTATTAAAAAAGTGACTATTCCTCTCATGTCTAATATATTAGGGGTATTCATGATCTATGTTAAAGCGTGTTAAATGGAAAAA
>NW_027107023.1:380102-387001 GCF_000696795.3 Halyomorpha halys | reverse complement strand
ATTATTATTATTATTATTATTATGAGCCCTAACAGAGCTATTTACGTTCGATAGTTCCCGAGATATAGTTTTTTTTTTTTAAAAACAAAACTCCATAAAAAAGGTGTAGATAAATCAGTAGTTAGTTAGAAATAAATATATATTAGCAAATATCGTGAAAACTACTACTCGAATAAAGATAAACGTTATAAACTAATTTATAGCACATTAAATTAGCTTTAATTTGAGTGCTAATAGACATTTGTATGTAACACTGTTCCAGAGATAAATAATTTCCCACAATAAATTTACCAACTATTGATTTATTGGTACATTTTTTATGAAATGTTTATTTTTAAAAAGCTATATCTCGGGAACTATTAAACAAATATAGCTCTACAATTAAATGTTGTTCAATTAGTTAATTATATTATAGTTAATAAAATTATTTTTTTAACGTTTTAAAACAGCCATCATTTTTTATCACCCCTAACTATACTTGGCAGACTCATCAATTACGTCTAGTAATTATACATAGTTTTTATTAAAGTAATAAAAAATTGGGGTAAAATAAATAACCGAAGGCAAAACATCTTCAAATTTATAAAAATAAAATGACTCTTCCTTGATGATTTAAAAAAAAAATTTAAAACATTAATTTATTATCATTGCAGAATTCCATATTTGATGTTGAAATATTCAAAAGCTTAAACTGAAATCCAAAAAATAATAAGAAAAGAACGGGATGATGGAGATTTAAGGATCAAGCGAAATTCTAATGTTCGAAAGGATTGAGTTTACGAAGGTCAACTGCAGCGAAGTGGATTAGAAACAAACATTGTTACCACTAACAACACAACAGAACCAAAAGGGAAAATCGAGAAATAGAAGGTTCTTCTGCCAAGGAGTTTAATTGAGAGTATATGATGGAAATTTTAAATTAATGTATTAATGAAATCTTTTTTTGGATTAGTTATGGAAAACTGAGAGCTAGAAGTAACGATAAGTTACTTTATCTAAAGACAATACTGGAAGAGTGCGTGGTTTAAGTGGTCCAGTATTTTGGCTTAATGGAAAAAATATAAAAGGCCAGTCAAAACTTCATCCAGCAACAGATCTCTAAATTTGTCCGATACAACATTAAGTTATGATAAACTATCAATATGGAGAGGGTAGCTCATTGGTAAGGCAATGGACCACTAACTCTAAGGACCCGGGTTCGATTCTGGTTATGGCAGATAATTATTATCCTTAGCCGTCGAGTCAGCCCAGTTCTGTGGGTTGGGGAGCCCTCCGGGATCCACCCAGCCTCATGTCATGTATTCGGTAAAAATCTGGCGGTCGAGCGTGATGCTGACCAAATCACCTCCTTGCACAACTGTTGGTCTGATACAAATATTTCCTTACAGTACTGCACTACTGACCCTTCATGAGCTGTTGTGGTACACATTTAATTTGATTAAATCTTATACCAAGTAAGTTTTGCAATTTTTTTTTTATCATTGAAACTTTTTTTGATTGTTTAAAATAAAAATATATAAACCATCAGGTGCACAAGATTTAAAGCCTAAACCATTGGACCACGCATCTTACTGGACTGCGCATCTTATTGGACTGCGCATCTTACTGGACTGCGCATCTTGCTAGTAGTTCTTTAAATCTTACTCTGAGTAATTTAAAGAACATTGCAAATATTTGTCAAACAAGACAGCAAAGTGAATCATCCGGATTGACATTTAATCAAACAGCGGGAACAGTCTGTTTCAAGGGCACGACTGGAGATTTTGGAGACCCAAAAAAAACTACATTACAAATAATCTTTACACTTTCTCCAGACTGGTCATTGTTGTTTAAAAATTAATTTTATCCTATTTTAGTCTAAAAAAAAAAAAAACTACATTTCTTTATAAGTCCGACGTTTCGGCCATCCTCAAGAACAATCTTGAATACAATTTTAGAACCACACAAATTTTTAAATACTTTATGCAAGCTAGTCTGCCTCTGTCATTAATTTCAGTTCACAATTATGCTGTTTTGTCAATTCATCATATTAAATTAAAATCAGGTGATAAATTATAATAGTGAAAATTAACTGTGAATTAGAAGTTTTAATTTTTAATGTAATAAGAAGAATTGACAAAATAGTGTAATGGTGGACTGAAATTAATGGCTTGGGCTGAATAGCCTGCATAAAGTATTTAAAATTGAATTTAAGATTGTCCTTTAGGATGCATGAATCGGCCGAAACGTTGTAATTAAAAATAAATATAATTTGCTCTGAGACTACAACTGAATAAAATTTATTTTATTTAAACAACTACATGACAGTTAGTTTCAAAAATAATTCTGTCAATATTGAATAAATTAAACTTCTTTACTTTTATTTACCTGATTATGGAACATATAGTAAGGGGATCGAGAAAAATTACGAATTCGACTTTTCGACGGAAACACATTTGTTGTGGTCCTCTGAGTCGAAATAGACAAGCTTAGTAAAATGGTCTGAGCGGGCGCATGTGTGTGACCAGCCTAGCTTCTAAACAAAAAGCCGCAATGAACTGAAATTATATATTTGAGCCGAGGTATGCCAGGGATATGACAGCAAATTTTTCGATAGAAGCTCCACTTTATAGAATCGATTTTTCTCTTTTTTTTTCGATTTTCTAAAAAAAAAGTCTACAATGATTTTTATTAAGTTCCCGTATATGAATGTAGAATTAATTGGTCTTTAGTATCAGGTAGGTATTATCTTTATTGAAATAGACTGGCAGAGAATTTTGCCAGTCACAACGTTTTCTTACAACCATTATTAAATAATTCATATTTATTAGTATTTTCAATATTAATAAAATACAAATTTAGCATCAAATACATAATGAAGAACAGAATCTTAATTTTAGCAAAATGTAATATTTTTATATTTCTGCTGTACCTACCTAAAAGCAAAAGTAAAATGTTGACATTTGGCTTTGAAAAGTCAACTGAAAAGTTCATTTCAACTTAATTTATTAATTGTAAATTTATGTTAGTTATACAGTGCAATGATACAGATATGTCGAGAATCGACCCATTGATTGAACTCCAATAACATTTCAGGAGAAGATCTCGAGTCCATATTCTTTTCAGAAGCCCAGGAGCATTATCAGGTAACGAAGGAAAGGCCAGGTTAGAAACAAGTGGGTTTGGATGATTGAGAAGTTTATCATGGAAGGGTTGGTATCTGGTTCTACATAAGGTCCTGAAGGATGACTTGTATAGGCGATTTGTAAAGCAAGGAGCATTGAGGATGTTATAAAGGATTTTGGATTGTAAGGATTAGGTACGAGAGGAATTCAATGTACAAAATGTAAATTATTCAAAATTTAAGTTAATAAGAGTCATAGCTTTAATTTTTTTTTTAAATTTATTTATTGTTATTTACAACTGTATACATATATAAGTAAATTTGCTGTAAGTGCTATAATGATATGTCACAAACATGAAGGAAAACCCAGGTTAGAAACACGAGGGTTTGGATGACGGAGATGTTTATGATGGATTATGGGTTGATACCTGGTTCTGGCAAATCGGCAACTTATAGGAGATAGAGGTCCTGATTGAAGACTTGATTTGAGACAAAGTAACACGCATTGAGGATTTTGGACTGTTGGAGTCTTTGGTGATTAGTTGGAAGTTTAGGCCGTTAGTCTAGTAAGTGCTGTAATAGTCGGAATCGACGATCAGTTTGCTGTATTTTTTAGTCTGGTATGAGGTTTTCAAGACAGTCCTTTGGCCATATTTAGTCCTAGGTAACGGATCTATTGAACAGGAATAAGTTGGGTAGTATTAGATAGGGTTAACGGCGAAGAGTAAATGTGATTTGGTGGGATTTATTGGAATTTATTTTAATCCTCTAGATTTCACACCGTTCTTCAAATTCGACAATTAATACGGGAAAGTATTACCCCAGTGAATAATATAAAAATATCAGATTTAAAACGTGCGAGGATTAATTCCAACTCTAAGTAAGGGGTAAGTGAAAGTTAGGTGATTTTTTTGTTAGTAAATTTCCCCTCCAATTAAGTAATAATATATATTCATAAATTAAGCAATGAGATTAAAGAATCTCCTCACAGCCGATCACTATATGCCACTGAGTGCCGATTAGCCGTGGAAAGCAGAAAACTCTAACCCCCCAACGATTACGTAACCCAACTTCGAGAACCGCAAAAACGTGACTGGCTCTTCAGGGGGGAAAATCGCCGCGGTTTTACTTCATTAAAGGCGAGAACGGAGGGAAAATATTTCACCGCCATTATAATAATATATAGGAGGCGTTTCTTGCTACTGATAGAAAAAAAATATATATCCGCTTTTCCAAACCGTTATACACATATAAATAGAGGAAGAGAAACGGTAAGGAAAAACTACAAATATACATAATCGATACCTGAAAAGAGAAATATCGAAAGTATTCGATATTATCTATAAATGGATGAGGGAGATAAATCGTATAAAAAAAAAATGTAAGTTTATATATTCTATAGAGTGATAGTGAAATTGTCGCTGAACGTCAAGGGAATCTCGCAAAAACTCGAATCTAATGATTCTGGGTTGAAGAACCCGAAGACGATGGTTGGGGGGGGGGCGCTCAGTGAGGAACACAAATCAGTTAACACTTATTTTTTAGTGCCAACGTTTTGGCCAAAATTTCAGGGCTAAAACTAAGAACAAAAAAAAACAAGATAACAACCATTAAATAATAAAAATTAAACGATAATTAGAAAATGACTAACAATATAGATACATAAATGGTGTTGAAAAAAACAACTATTATAAGAAGATAAAGGCTATATGAGAATAAATAGTATTTTAATTAAGAAAGTGGAAAGAACAAAAAATAAAATAAAAATGAAAATTATTTATTTTTATTTACAACTGTATATAAATATATATAGTTAATTTTTTTTTTAGTTACAAAATGGCATGATACGAACATGCAGAGAATCTACCAATTGATAGAATTGCAATAACATTTCTAGAGAAGATCTCGGGGCTAACTTCTTTTCAGACTCGAAGGATTGTCAGGTAATGAAGGAGAAGCCAAATTAGAAACAAGACTTGTATAGGTGAAGTAAGGAGCACTGAGGATTTTAAGAAGGATTTTGGATTAGGTAAGAGAGGAATTCAACTTTAATATAATATAACTTTAATTTTTTTTTATAATTTGTTTATTGTTATTTACAACTGTATACATGTACATAAATCAAGTAAATTTGCTGTAAGTGCTATAATGACATGTTAGAAACATGAGGAGAATCTACCCATTAATAGAACTCCAAAAATATTTTAAGAGGAGAAGATCCCGATGCAATCTTCTTTTCAGACACCTAGGAGGATTAGAATTATTACATAATGAAGGAGAAGCCAGGTTAGAAACGAGTGGGTTTCTCCATAAAGTTAGAAATAGAATTTACAAAATATTGTCACTGGACAGATGTACGTAGAGTTGGTGGTATCGGCACCGAACCTCCGGGTTTGCAAAGCATTTATTATTGTTATTAGTAACTAACGTATCACTACCGTATAAATATTAGACATGGGCGGGATATCCTACAATATTTTAATAATTAATGTGAAGCTGTTTAATTAAAATAGTCCTTACCAGCTAGGTTGGCCGAAACGTTGGATATATTTTATAATAACAATAATAATGCGAATCGCTACAACTCATCAAGGTTTCAAGTTCAATACTTTGTAAAGAGTACTGTTTTTGTAACTACGGTTATACAAGGAGGCGATTGTTTCAATATCACGCTCAACCGTTAGATTTTTCCCTAATTAATAATACCCACTTTATAAGGTTGGATGGTCACCAGGAGGGCTTCAGAATCCACAGGGTTGACTCACGGTTACAGTATACAGTATACAATCATCTGCAAGATTCGTAACTGGGTCCTAGTAGTTAGTGGCACAGTGTCTTACCTCCGTACCATGCTCCCTATATTTTATTATAATTCATGAAATATTATATAATCTAAAAGACCTAATTAATATTCTAGAACATTTTCTAAATTAATTTGGGCAGAAAAGTTTATATTATATTTAAATAATACGGATATAAACAAGGTAAGAACGAATCGTTCCAAAATTAACAAACTGATAGATTACACTAAACAGACTGACAATAAAGCATGCACAGAAGAATTTATAAAATATATAAACAAAATATAGGTTCTTGTCGAAGATGAGAGAAAACCTACGAGCAATAAATGGATTTGAGAAAGTACATTCTACTTCACTCGAAGAACAAAAGACCTTTAAAAAGGAAGGAAGAGAAAAAAGGAAAAGAAATGAATATTTGCGTGGTTTCCAGCTATCCTGTTGGAAAAAAAAAAATAAATAAAACCATTAACTTTTTTTCGCAGCAACATTTAAAGGTTCTAAAAATAAATTGAAAAACGATTCCTAACCTACCCACTTTAAAACAAAATAAGAAATAATACATAGAAGAATCGAACCTTCGTGATTCTGTTTGATCACTTATTTAACCTCGATGTCAAAGACCGTAAAAAAATATTTACGTCAAATAAAACATTAATTTTTAATTTATCGCTTCCCAATTACTTAGAAGCAAGTTCAGGAGCCTTCGAGGAGAAAAAAATAAGTAATTTCATTCGAATTTTTGGTTAGTTCATAAAAAATATTTTCTTTTAAAATTTTTTGAGGTTAATCGCTTCCATTTTTGAATGAATTATTTATTATTTATTCATGATATTGTACAACGTTTCGGGACCACTGTCCCATATTCATGCACTATAAAAACCTATAACAATAATAAAACTAACATAACACCAATCTTCATCCTTATATATTTTAATTTATACAATAATAATCACCTCACGATTTCATATGGGAAATCATGTCAACCATTTGTGCAT
>NW_027107023.1:373211-373786 GCF_000696795.3 Halyomorpha halys | reverse complement strand
TAACATTTAACACAACATCATGAATAGCCCTATTATAGTCAAACTAACATATATCTGTAAATCATTTCATTTAAAATTAATTCTCTTATTCTCTAGCACCTATCTTATTTAATCTAGCACTAGAATATGTTATTAAAAATGTTATTTATACCGAAAAGGGTTTGACTTCAGGGGATAAAGTACCGGTGCTTGGGTATGCTGATGATTTCGTATTGCTGACTGAGGACGAGAAAACTAAATAGAACTACGATTGTATTTATATTTTTAGAACTACTATTATAGAACTACTATTATAGAACTACGAACTCTCATAATTATAAATAGAACTACGTTGTAACTCTCGTAAGGAACTAGGTCTCGAAATTAAAAGGATAAAAAAAATATATTTGAACAAGGAGATTGATGAGGAAATAAAGGCGAGGTAAAGACGAGAAAATGGTAGATTTGGGAATTATCCGCTCACGCCTTTTCTTCATAAACTTTTTTTTTTTTTTTATTTTATTTATTTATTGATATTTACAACTGTATAAAAAAATACAACCAGTAAATTTGATCATAATGACATAATGATATGA
>NW_027107023.1:372167-373101 GCF_000696795.3 Halyomorpha halys | reverse complement strand
TATCTGGTTCTGGCCAAATCGGCAACATAGGGGACATTCAGGTCCTGATGGATGACTTTATTGGTGACAAAGTAAGGAGCATTAAGGATTTTGGACTGTAAGGATTGGATTCGGGAGGAGTTTGATGGTTTAGTGGAGCCCCATAGCTCAAATCCGTTTATTTAAATTAACATATGAAATTTCGTAACTTTAATTTTAAATAGCTTTTATTTTGTAATATATTTACATATTACATTTTAATTTTGTAATATATTTACTTATATTTTCGTTTTGTAATATATTTACTTATTACATTTAAATTTTGTAATATATTTACTTATTACATTTTCATTTTGTAATATAGTTGCTTATTACATTTTCATATATATATTTTTTTTTGTTTTTCCTCTTTATTTATTTTAATATTACTTTTTTCTCGTACAGAATTTGCCTTTTTATGATAATTAGACTGAACATTTCTTTCAACTCTATTTATGTATACATAATGTTAGTTATTTTCTAATCATTCTGTGTATCCTTTTATTCATTATGATTTTTATCTAGCTTTTTAAAACCTCGTACATGTGGAGAAACCTAAACAAACCTTACCTTCATATCAAAACCGATTCAGTCCTTCCCTAAATCTGAAAATTATAACGTTATAATGTAGAACACACTGCAGGTGAGAATTATAAGTAATGTTTGTATTAAACCATATTTTGATTGTAATATTTATTCAGTCAGAGATTGTACTATGTACTTGTAATTTTGTGGCAATTATTTGAAGAGAATGTATGTTCTAAAAAAAGTAGTGTTTTTCTCATTGTAGGGCATGATTAATAAAGTTGCGAAACGTTGCCAAAAGAAGTATTATTACAAAGTTGTATTATTGACTGATTCTCTAGACCCACCAAAAAGAAAAATGTATACCTACAACAGTAGTGAAAAATTTATA
>NW_027107023.1:363321-370057 GCF_000696795.3 Halyomorpha halys | reverse complement strand
CCTATCCAGATATTCATCTTATTTTTATGTATTTGTAATTAAATTAAAACCTCAAATATGATCATTAAATTTGATATATATATATATAAAATATCATTGTTGAGTTTCAAAAGAGAGGCAGGGAGAACCAGAGGTTAGAGAAGAGAAGGTCGCCAACAGCTGAAGCGTTACCTGTCCTAGATCAGGTAACAGTAAGAGGGTTCAGTGGAACCAACACGTTTGTCAAAACTTCCTCTCCTATGACACACGGCAAAAAAATCGTCCAAGGACCGTAACACAGGTATCTGATTTTGCACGAACCTGTGTCCGTAACCTAAAACCTTTTTTATATTCGTATTAACCTATTCTTATAAATATTACGGAGCTAGGCCAACTTACAATAAGATATGATTGTACTCCGGACCTTTGGGGTAGTTGAAGAAATAATTGAAGATTATCGAAACAAATTGTCTATCATCTAATTAAAGAAAATTGGTTCAAACCTGTGGTAATGTCAAGTGGGGTAATTGGAAGCTTTTGTTTTTCTTTTATCTATAAACTAGCAAATAGACTACATATTGTGAACCACTGTTTCGTTGTGGGGTATCATTCTGTAAGCCTTGATGAAGGCATGCGACGTGGGGCGAAACGTTGTATCACAACAAATAATTTGTTTACTATCTGAATTATTTTGACCACACAAGGACCATCTTCTTTTTATAACGTTTATAATTGTAGAATTTGAATTTATTACAGAATTTGTATTTTTTTGGATTTTTTACTGCACAGAAATAAGATTGTCGCGTCAGTAAATACGCTGGTTTCAACGATTCTGCAAGCCTCACGATGACTTGATCCTGAAATAGAAACTATTGGGTGACGAGCGCAACGCTCAGGAATCCGCAATGGTTCCGTTTCCGACTCGCTAATGAGCCAATGCCACCTGAATGCAATGAGTCAGGTTTTATCGATATCTCGAAGGCCTGTTAACATTCCGAACTAGAATCGATAGAAAGATAACTAGGTTACCGCGATATGGGCAGGTGAAATCGAAATTGTCGCCCTGCGGTATACACTAGGAGCAAGCTACAGTGGCGTATCTACAAATTATGCCATCTAGGACTCTGTTCGCATTTTAACGTGCGACGATATAATTCGATATGAATTATTAATCAGTGTTGATCGTTTCAGATATTTTTCTAAAAAATTAATGGACTGCTCGTTGACAAAAAACAAGTTCTTAAGAACTGTTGCAAAAAAAAAAAGTTGATAAAACAAACGAACGAAATGAGTCAGTGAGCATCATCATATTAGTTTTCGTCAGAGATGGGCAAAAATTAGCTATAGTTGAAACTAATAGCTAAAGTTGCCATGGAGACGACCCTTATTCATGAATGGTCCATTGATAAATAAATATCGTATCCAGGGCAATATTAGATATTTTGTATAGTTTCAACTATAGCTAATTTTTGCCCAACTCTGCTTGGAACCACATTTATATAAATTTCGAAATATATTACTTTTTGTAATAACAGTTGCTAGCCTACCTTCTACGCCACAACCCCTGATGAAGACCTGAAACTCAGGTCGAAACGTCGGCATAAAATAAATAAATATGGTTTTGTTTATTTATTTTGTTCTTTGCTGACCGCACCCCCCGACAAACTTCTCCAATATTACTTTTTAATTTTTTGTTTCATTAATACCAGATCGGGCTGGTGGGCCTTACACTGTTAATATAAGAATTACATTTATTATTATTTTTACAATGATTAAGGCGGATATTCTCGTACAAAAAAACACCCTTAACTGTATACGACGTTATAAATAAAAACAAAATCAGATAAAATAAATAAATAACAATTCTTAACAAGACAGAAAAATAAAGTTATTAACAAAAATAACGACAATTTTGTAAATAACTTTTTATTTACTGGAGAAATGGGAATAACCTATAACCTTCCCTGGAAAATCCTCAACATTTAGGAAAAAGCTCCCCGGATCACAATCGTATCAACGGGATGGCAGCGCATATAATTCGAATAAACAAATATATATTTTTTATATATTAGAGATTAGTGGTGTAGTATGTATAACTGCCTCTAGTGGATTTTTTTCATTTTGGATGTCATTAAACAAAAACTTTACGCAAGCCCGGTTAATGAACTCAATTCTTACCGAATAAGGAAAATAGAAAATTGTGAAACAATAAAATGTATCCAATGTCGTACGGCCACTGTAATAACTTGAATCCAGAGATCGGCAAAATTAGCAGTAGCTGAAACTAATAGCAAATATTGCCATAGAGACGATATTTATTTATCATGGTTCAAAGGGTCGTATCCATGGCAACTTTAGTTATTACTTTCAACTATAGCTAATTGTTGCCCATCTCTGCTTGGAACCGCATTTAATACTAATTTTAATGGATACATTTTATATATAATTTATTTATTATAACCTAAATAACAATAAATTCATACAAATGGAAATGTTTAGACGTGAATACCTCCTTAAGAAAGTGATAACGGACATACTGGTACTAGTAATGGTATTTGATGGGGGAGAACAAGCCGGCAAGTGGGCCTAGTGGGCCTTGTGGTCCTTTTTGCCAACCCCAGGTGGCTACCTGAGTTGCCGCCGCGTACTAACAAATGGGCAGTTAACCCAGTTGGGAATCGAACCCACAATGTTCCGAACCGAGCGCACTGGGACCTGCCACCCAACCCGCACTGCCGTCATATCTCTGCTAACGGACATAACTTTATATGAGGTGTAGATAGTTGACCGTAGACTAATGCTTGGAGAAGTTTGTCGGGGGGTGCGGTCAGCAAGGAACAACATAAATAAACAAAACCATATTTATTTATTTTATGTCAATAAATAAATAAATGGGCATAAAATAAATAAATATGGTTTTATTTATTTATGTTGTTCTTTGCTGACCGCACCCCCCGACAAACTTCTCCAAGAATAACTTTATATGTTTTTTTTCTTATTTTGATATCCCTAACTCATATTTTCATTTAGGACACTTCACGCACAACTCTGTTTACTATTACAGATATAGATAACATTTTTATTATTTTTTGGGGGGTGGAGGAGGCCATACAACATATCCTGTATTATACAATTACCCCCCCTCAAGAGGTTCGCCGACAGGAAGATAGCGCGATCTCTCTCGGTTGCCTAACGTGTTTCCTGCTCTTCCGGACAGGTCTTTATCGACTAATCCATATATCGAGTTTCCCGATCGATAGTGCCCACTTTAAAAAATAAAGCCAATACTAATTAATCTCCTACAATCAGTTATGGGAATTATAGTAATGATTACAGTCATTATATGTTTGGTTGAACGGTTAGCTTTTGGCACAGTTTAGGAATGTATTTTTTTAAATTTGTCTTGCACAAATATGGCTGTTCCATTTCTTATAAATTTAAGTAATTAAAAAATTATACTCAAATGTTATATATTAAAAAAGTTTTTTACCCCACATTTTAAGTACACATTAAGTAAACCAAATAGTTCAGGAGAAAAAAAAGCCACCCGAACCTGAAAATTGTTATCATCGAACGATTATTGCACCATCGCAGTTTAAACTACGGTTTCTCAAATCTTGAGTAAAATCAATGATTATCAGTTGTTTACGTTGTCACAGTTCTTCAAATCTGGCGGTTAACTTAACAGGCCTGTTAAACTAGATTTAGAGCAAATATACATTTAAGAAGTTAACTCATACAAGGAAACTTCCACAGTTCCAGTTAGGTCGCTTATCTAGCGAAGGTGTATTGTATTATTCTGTTTCTTTCCAAATTCAAAGAAATAGTTTTGATCGAGACGAAAGATTTGATAGAAATCGAAACTATAAAGAATTAATTGCTGTGGCAATAATGAAAAAAAAAAGTATTCCGTCCTAGACGAAATTATTTTTTACTGAGGTCGGATGAAGAATTTTTTCAGCTATTTCGACAGTCAAAAGTGGGTGTTGAATCAATTTTTAATTTGATTATTATTATTATTATAAATAATAATAACAATAATAATAATTAACGACAGAAATTGCGGTGTTTGGAAGTCATCTCAGTTTCATGCAATTCTGGTAACTAGGTAAACAAAACTGTAGACCAAAAACAGTTTACTAAATTACGGTAGTTTTACTAAACTCTTGGACAAATCTAAATTATACAAATCTTAGTTTAACGGGAAATTAGTATTTTATTTTTCATAATAAAGTTATCGTTAAAATATATTAAAAAAGAGCCCCTTTTGTGGGGCCCGGGAAACACCATTGCGGCCCAGTATACTAGATATTGAATATTCTTCAGTGGCATGCTATCTATATATTTACATATAACAGAGAATAACAATGTATTTATTTTATGGCTTATAATAAAATATACAATATGAAGAGATAGTGGGACACAAGAAAGTGGAACATCTATGATATTCTCTAGAAATCGAGTTTATCCTGATTATGTTCTTTCATGATAGAATATAGTATCGAGGGCAAGTACGTAGGGGAATGTGCATACGAGCTCTATATCTTCGTGGTGTGCCACCATTTAGAATATATCTAAGTCTGACTATATATATTATATATATACTTCTAAAAATACTAAAAACTGTTATTAGTCAATTACAGCCACGTAAAATAACCTAAAAATAAATAAACAAAACGCGTAAGCAGCAGATCTCCGTCATTAAGATGGTATCTTCATTCCCTGTTATGGTCAGGGAAACCGGTTAATTGTGTCCTGGAGGTAAGCGAGATCTTAAAACCGCGAAGAAATTGGCAAAGAAGGGAGAAAAATTCGAAAACCCAAGAGGCACATCTATAACACAGTTCGATTCACATACACATTTTTAACCCACTAACTCAATATGAAGAGGCTGTAGATAAAGCCAAATATGGCATAGTAATATAATCTCAAAACGTTTTATTACTGACTGAAACAGAAGATCCACTCCCCCCCCCCTTAATACACATAGATATATATATATATATTTAAAAAATAATAATAAAGGCTTAATGAACCAAAAGGTTCGATGCCACCAATCGTTCTCTACATACATCTTTCCAGTGATGCCCCTCCAAACACAAGTAATATATCATTCTTGACGCAATCATCCCATCAACGTTTAGGACTACCACTTGGACGTGAACCCGCAGGTGCCGTTTTTATATTGCCCATATTTTATACATGCATATTTTGAGTAATACTTTATTTTCAAAAACCTTAAGGCGATGTTCTCCCGTTAGTGTTAGAGGCCACGTTTCGCATCCATAAAATAGTGGGAACGATAATACTTTTATAAATTCTAACTTTTTAAATTTTTGGAGAGAAGGCGCTAGCTAAGGCATTACGAAAGTCAAAATAATAAGCATTTATTACCTCATCAATTTCGTTTTTTCTAGTTACCCTAAGACCCAACTAAAAAAAAAAGAAGAAGTATAAATTACGCAACCCCTAAATCTTAGTTTAACATGATTTTACTTACCCCTGTCGAACAGATCCACTACCTTTGAATACATTTGGACAAGCGATTAACCTGGAATCCTCACACCAGACTGAAAAGACAGGTAACTGCACGTCGATTTCGACTATTACAGCACTTACTAGACAAACGGTCTAAACTTCCAACACATTACAAAAGACTGATCTACATGACTGTAATAAGGCCAATCTGGGCATATGGAGTTGAGCTTTGGGGCTCCACTAAACCTTCGAATTCCTCTCGTATTCAATCCTTACAATCCAAAATCCTTCGTAAAATCCTCAATGCTCCTTACTTTGTCACAAATAAAATCATACATAAAGACCTTAATGTTCCCTATGTAACCGATCTAGCCCGAACCAGATATCACCTTCCATTATAAACTCCCTAACCACTCAAACCCCCTAATTTCTAATCTTGCATCCTCTTCCATTCCTGACAATCCTCCGAGGCGCCTGAAAAGAAGATGGCTACGAGACCAGCTAATGTAAAATGTCATTAGAGTGCTATCAATGGTTAGTTTCTCTACACGCCAGTAACACTCCAATTTAACATAGATCAGATTTACTAAATATATTATAATGTACAGTTGTAAATAGCAATAAATAATTATTAAAAAAAAAAAACATGATTTTATTTCAGATCATTTTTAAGAATACCTGTATACTACAATAATAAAATAATAGTAATAATACTGTTGAAATATCAAGCATTTAGACATGTATATTACTATTAATAAAGGAAAAATAATGTCTTAATTAACTTAAATAGCAAAGAAAAAAACATAAAAAAGAAAATAACATAAGCAGCAAATGTTTCGCCCACAGGAATGACAAAAATATCACATTAATTCAGATCATGTCTCACACAAAATGAATAAAAATACTCAACTCGATTGATCGATTAACCCATATTCCTTGTAACAGCCTTTCTTCACATCAGTATATAAAGCAAATATAAAGGAGGGAATGAATGAACTGTATAAACTAGTTTATAAAAAGAGGGACATTGAACGATTATTCCGGAACGAAGAGAGGTAGTAAAGACGAAATTCTAACTGTCCGCTGACCTAGTCAACTTGTAAGCTACTCCGTCCGTTCTATACTAACCCGTCCAACAGCCATCCTCCCACATTTCTGGAGTGTGTGTATATGTATAATAAATGGGCATAAAATAAATAAATATGGTTTTGTTTATTTATTTTGTTCTTTGCTGACCGCACCCCCCGACAAACTTCTCCAATATTACTTTTTAATTTTT
>NW_027107023.1:352565-362811 GCF_000696795.3 Halyomorpha halys | reverse complement strand
ACATATTTAAATATACATATAACACTTTAAAATATGTACTACTACAACCCATGAAGGGTCTTATTATTGTCTTACATACATTAAAACTATTATAATATAATTAAAACGGAATATAGTGTTTTATTTGAAATAATTTCTAATAAACAAAAATGCCCACTTAAGTTAGATAGGCACATTAAAATATAGTGATATTTGACAAAATAAACTCACAAAATGTTAACTTCTAGTTGTTCGTACAAAATGTTGGATTTTTGAAAAATATATCTCTAGACCCATAAGACGCACATATGTCTGTCAACACTCAAAATAAAGGTAATTTAACTTACTATAAAGTAGTTTATGACACTTATCTTCGTAGGGGTAGTAGTTTTTATGATATTCACTTATGAATATAAATTAGGCAAATGAAAATTTGTCCGAACAACTATATATCAATTTATTTTAGCAAATTTCATTAAAACTACTACTCCTACGAAAATAAACGTCTTAAAATACTTTATAGCTCATTAAACTAGCTTTAAGTTGCTTGCTAATAGACATCTGTACGTCACATAGTTCCTGAGATATAGATTTCTCAAAATAAATTAACTAACTACTGATCTTTCAGTACATTTTTTATGAAATGTTGTTTTTTAAAAAGCTATATCTGGAGAACTCTTGAACGCAAATAGCTCTATTAGGGCTAATATTTCAGTAAATTTACTCTACTTTAAATAATGCTCTCTCAGATTTCCTATTTTGGTTTTGTAGTTGTAAAGAAATAGAGCTCCGAATAAAAAAATAATTATTTTTAACGTTTAGAAACAACCGCCATTTTTTATTTCCCCTTCCTATACTTGGCAGATTCATCAATTTTGACTGGTTATTTTACATAGTTTTCAATTGAGTAATCAAAAATTGGGATGAAATAACTGCCTTTTTTTCTCCTCTTGGGCCTGAAGAAGGCTAGAAACTCTAGCCGAAACGTCGGCACATTAAAATAAGTTAGTCATACTTATTTGTGTTTCATTGACCGCACCCCCAACCATCTTCTCCTCATTTATCATCCACGGTCAACTATCTCTCATAATTATAAAAAATTATATATTAATAATCTCTGCGGTGAATGATTATATTTTGAATGTTTAATTTTGGTTATTTTTAAATCAATGTTGTTTTTAATTATTTAATTGTTTATAACTTTATTTACTTAAACAAAAATAATTAGCTGTAATCCTACAACTTAGGTTTCAAAGAGTTTTATTTGTATAAACTTTATTATATTTCTTTTCATGACTTTATTTTAAACCCTTTATCGACTTCTTTATTCTTTATATCATCCGAATAACGTTCTGGGCTAAATAAAATATAAACAATAAATAATTATAAATAAAATAAATAATATCAAAATATTAATAATCACTTGAAATAAAACTGATTTTCAATAGTAAAGACATTTTTAGAATACAGGACTAATGAAAAATTTAAAAAAATAGGACTTACATTCAATTTATAATGTATAAAAATAATTACCAAAATAATAAACTAGGAAATTTGGCATATGATGGTTTATTATTAGTGAGTAGAAAGTGAATTTCATATTAAACATAAGTACTATTTTTTAAAAAATCTAATTTTATTATTGTTCGTTAGTCCTAATTTCTAAAAATGTTTTCACTATTAAAATCATTATTTCAAGCGATTACTAATTATTTATTTATTTATTATTTTAATGTTATTTATAATATTTATAAATTAACCTTTAAATTGTAATTTTTCCTTTATGATATATTACATGTACAGATGGTTATAAATCAGTGAAGTGAATGTACATATATATAGTTAAATATTAAATTTCCTTCCATTATAAACTCTCTAACCACTCAAACCCCTTAGTTTCTAATCTTTCATCCTCTTCCATTCCTGACAATCCTCCGAGGCGTCTGAAAAGAAGATGGCCACGAGACCAGTTAATGTAAAATGTCATTAGAGTGCTACCAATGAGTAGTTTCTCTACACGCCTGTAACACTCCAATTTAACTTAGATCAGATTTACTAAATGTATTATAATGTACAGTTGTAAATAGCAATAAATAAATAATAAAAAAAAAATACATTAAATTATTTTTATGTAAATGTATAAAACATTTTTTATTGAAATGTAATATAAACTTTGTTGATAGTAACTGTATGTTAATTGTAAATAATTTTTATTTTTAGAACTTGATAATGGGCAGAAGAGTCCGAAATGTTGTTCAGTTGATATAAAGAATAAAGAAGTGTATAAAGGGTATAAAATAATGTTTTATTTACCTATTTTTATTTATGTTCTGAATAAATAACCATTATTTTTGAAGATTTTTTTGCCTTTGTTGCATAATAGTGTTTCTAATGTCAACAGCGCTCAGATGTTTTTTTTTTTATCTCGTCGGTGAAAAAGTTCCTCTATATTGTTCTCCTTCACTTTCCGAGACCTCTCTAAACTTTCGCCATGCTATTATTTTTTATTATTATAAAAACAGATATTATAAATAAAATGAATTTGACTTAAGGCTTATTTCCACGTGAGAGATATAATACAACGGTAAGAAAGTTTGACTTTTTGTATACATAATGATAGTGAATCTAACCTCTTCAACAGTGTAACCTTAGATAAATAAAAAAAAGTCTGGATGGTGCCCGCATCTCACTTCATACGTCCCAAATTTTGTATACATTAGTGAACTTATGTTGAAGATACCCTATTTTTGTGATTTACTACAAATATAATGGTCACGATGGTAAGAAACGGTGAGTATTTTCGAAAAACAAACATCCACAGCAAAGTTAACAATCGATAGCAGACAATTCACAAATCGATAATGACACAGATCCGGTGATGACTCAATCTGATCAAGAACGACATGTGGAATTATAATTTGGCAATAGGAGTCATTGCCTGCATAGGATATCTTCGCTTCGTATTCGGGATTTGAAACGTTTAAAAAAAAAGTTGAATAAGTGAAAAAAAAAAAAAATAAATAAATAAAGCTGAATCATTTGAAACACCATTATTGTTGTTTTCAATTTATTTTTTTTCTATTCATTTCATTTGTTAAACTTAACTTATATTTTGCTTCTTTATCTAATATTATGGTTACATATTTCATTTGTTACATATATTTTCTTTCTCTCAATTTTATTTTTCTTTCCATAATTTTAATTTTTAAATTATTAATAAACTAATATATTCATATTTCTTTGCATTATATAACTTCATTCTTATTTTATTTCCTTAATTATGTTATTTTACTTACTTATTCAATTACTTATGTATACATTTTTTTTTCCACTTCTCTCATCACTTTATTTTATTAATTCCATTCGGCAAAATTATTTACTTTATGTCATTTTGTTTATATTTTATTTTTTATTTTCTATATTCATTGTTGTTATCTTGTTCTGTTCTTAGCCCTGATGAAGGCTAGAAACTCTAGCCGAAACGTTGGCACGATTAAATAAGTTACATCAACTTGTTTTATTTTGATCGCACCTCCAACCATCTTCTCCTAGTATAATTCAATTATCTCTCATAATTATGAAACACCAACATTACCCATCACGCGGCCAAGTTAGTTCTCGTCTATGGGAGAAATACGCAGCCATTTTTTATTTTTAAATATAATATAAGGCAATCATATGGCAAAGGTGATGTTTGCCTATGCATATTGACTGAACTCTTTGGAACATTTCTAATATCAATATATCTATACTAGATTACATAAACTGATTTAATAGCAATAATTAATATTAAGAAATATATATAAATAAATTAAAATTGAGAGACAGAAAAAAAATATATATTTATATTCAATTAAGTGAAATTAATTTATGCAATAAAAATGAAAAAAAAAATCAAACTATTTATACGTATTCGTACATATTTGTTTTCTTAAGGTAATCAAATATTTCCAGAATGTGAGGACTATTATCGTTCAATAAAGTTGGAAAATGATATAGTAATCCGCTGTATATCAAATAGTCTGTCAGTATGTTTTTTACAGTTAGTGGTACGTTAAACTGTCTATGTATTGGCCTAGATGTCCCTGACAGTATTATTGGGCTAGTCCAGTGTGTCCAATTTGTAGTTGGGTCAATATTACTTGGAGGATTGATGTCTTCCATGGATGTACTGTACTCTTAATTTGTATTCTGTTGTGTTGGTCCATGTTGCCTGCCATTTATTTAATATTTGTATTGTGACCTGAGGATAAAGGTCGTTGTGGGGGCAACCTAAGCAGTCAGATGGCTGGATCAATGATGCAGCTTTACAATTGCAGTACTGGTGAAGGGTACAATTAAACTTGAAGATTATTTGAGATATGAGTAAGCAGTACCTTTTTTAAACATTGTTAGTTTAATTAATTTTATCCTCGCCTCCCTCTTACATTAACAGTTCCATTCATTACTTCAGTAAATGAATCTTTTTGTGTCAGATCCATGTATTAAAGAAATTAAGATATATAAAATAAAAACAAAAAAATATATAAAAGAAAGAAAGATTCTTAAATAAGTTGATAGATACATAGGGTCCTTTTAACATGAAATGTCAGTTTCCATAGAATAAGTTATTAAGTTAAACAACTTAATGAAATCAAAACATTTTTATTCAAAACATTTACTCATGTTATTAACTTTTCAATCCCAGGATTGAAAAAACTAGGTTTATGTGAAAAAATTAAGTGGGGAAAATGCGTTATTGACCAAGGAATCATTATCAAAAAGTTTACTTTTAAGTGTTCCAATATTCTGAACAAATGGAAATCCGTTGGAGATCAATTTGGCGAATAAGGTGGATGTGGAACTTTGCAACACAGCTCGTTTTGTTTCTTCTCTGTCGTGAAACAATAGGTTTGACGTTGTTTAAGAGTATAGGTCCCTTCCGATTAACAAATGCAGGTTGTTTTTGATAAGTTTTTAATGCCTCATGTCCATATCACTACAATCCGATGTGGATGTGATGGTTTCACCCCTGGCTAAAAAGTAGAAATGAATATTACAGCCATTTACCACAAAACAAAAACGAATCCTTCCGCAGGGGCCATGCTAATCTTCTCGGTATCGTTCCAATTTTAGTATATGTACCGCCGAAGCGAGTGCGTGTACCCCGAACATCCACTTATCATAAGAATACAATCTTTTCTTCTAAAACTATCACAACAAGATAAGTCCATAATCTCCATATGGGATCCAAGCCACATTGGCATTGTTGGTAACGAGCTCACAGACAGGGCTGCCAGAGAGGCACTCACGCTCCCTGGCCGAGGCACCGCCGTTCTTACCCCATCAGAACTCAGTGCACCCCTTACATTATAAATATTCAAAAGATCAGTAAAACCATGGTCGACATCCTACCGCAACAGCCGTAGGGAGGAAGTTGCTCTAACCCGCTTGAGAATAGGTCATATTCTCCTCACGCACTCTCACCTGATCAGAAAACTGCCATCACCAACGTGCAAATATTGTCAGTCCATTCTCACGATTAAACATATTTTTGAATAATGTACTCACTATTTGCCAACAATAACCAGGATAGGACTGACCCCAAATTTATCAGAAGCTCTCACAGATGAGGAAGCTAAAATTACATTAGTGATAAAATTTTTAAAAGCACTTCTTTCTAAATTATTAATCGTTTTCGATTTAAATTTTTTTTTATTTATTATTAATTTTTAGAATGTCATAAGCGTTGATTACCAGAGGGTTTTACGCCTTTAAGCAACAATGAATAAACAAAAACGAATAATTTTTTTGAAAGCAAATTAGGTTTTGGCCTTTGTCCCGATCTTTCGTCGATATTTAACCACTGACCAGACCAACGCCTATATTGTTGCCTATTGTCATATACAATACACTTTTAGTAAGTTGTGCTGCGTGTGCTTTAACTGTTTGGTAAACTTTTTTTCCACAGCAAGCCTAAGTTGATCGTCATCAATTGCTGGTGGAGGTCTTCCTCTGGGTACGTTATCCAATCCTTGAATAGTCCGTTCATTATAACTTCCTTCCCCGAACGGCGTGGTAAAGTTTCTTGCAGCTTGAGGTGTCAATTGTCCAAGTTTAAACAGATAAACAAATAATACTACAAAATCACGTGTTTACACGTTTATAATTGATGGCATACTAAACAATGTGCAATCGATTAGACTGATAGTAAATATTATCACAAAAGAGAAGATTAATCAAGGCTCATTATCATCTGTAAACATAAACATAGTCAGCAACAAAGGGTCATATATTTATACGTATATATTAGGGGTATTCATGATATTGTGTTAAATGTTAAATGTTTTACCATGTTAAATGTTATAAGGATTGTGAGTAGCCCTATTTAAAGTCATGTCAAATGTTAATGAATAACAGCTCCTAGGGTATTTTCTGAGCAACTTGTTTTATAACCTTTCCTTCTAAAACTTTATGTTATTGTTTAATTGTAAGTTTTGATTAAAATAATTTATTACAACATGCCTAAATTGTGTGAAAGTGGAAGTTGTGCGAAATTTTGGCCAGTGAGTGTCTTGTTTATCTTCTAACTTGTGAGGAACAGAACCAAGATGAGCTAATTTACAGCTGCCATTACATTATTATCGTCATCTATTGCTTGAAAGGTTAACATGACTTTAAATAGGGCTGCTCACAATGATATACTAATAACATTTAACATTTAACACAACATCAGGAATACTCTTAATATCTCCAAATCGAGTTAGAGCGTTAAAGATTTGTGAGGTCATTGAGTTGTGGAAAAAATAACTTTTTTTGGAATCTGAACTTCACTCTACATTATATATGCGATTTATAACCATTAATGAGCCAATTCAATTGGTTAATTAAATTAAAGTAGCTTTTCAACCCGTTTGCAAACAAAAGAATTTTTTTTAAATTATAGGAAATTTTATTTCGAAATCAAAATATTCAATCAAAATTTACTTAACGTAGTACACGATAATTTCTGTCGGTTGGCAAGGGAAAGTATTTTAGCATAAGTGTGCTAACTCGGTGGGAATTCGCTCAGGAGTACAATGAGCGCTTATCCTTAAGGAAGAAAAGAAAAAGAAAAAAATCGCCTTGATAGAAAAGGAAACTAAGGATGTTGAGGATATCTTGCCAGGAGGACGCTAAACAAAAGTAAACAAAACACTACATGACATACTTTCTGTTTATTACGCCGTCCTGACCTCCTAGGAATTTCACAGTCTTTGACCTTTGTCATTCCCCTTGTAAAGTACCAACAGCGTGCGATGCCATGGGAAACCGATACAAGATATAAAATACTTCTACTCATCACAAAAAGTGGTAATAAAATTATTTGTAGTTCCCTTTATAGGTGCTAACCCACATTTGCTAAAGTATTCCCGTACGCGCAAGCGTTTGTCATAAGCATAGGTTATATGAATTGGAAGAAACAAGTTGAACTGAATTCGCGACCGGCCAGTCGAGTGTCCAAATACAAATCAAAGGGCGTTTAGGCAAAATTTATAATGCAGCCAAACGTTTGTGCACAGTTAGTATTTTATTTAAACTACCAACAGATACATACTTGTGTTCCTTTTATAATTAATCAAAGAATTTTCCCAACCATCGGATTCACTAATTAACTCCGGTTTAAGATTTTGCATTTTTGAATTTTATCGATAGAGTGAAAATAATTGTTTCAAATCGTGCTCAATTAACTTCGATGGAAAAATTAATTTTTAATATAGCATAAACATACATTTATAACGTATCTGATAAAAATTGTTGTACTTATAGATTATCTAGCCGTTTCTTTGAATTTTTATCATTTACCAACATCTCTGCCGATATTTATGTTCCGTCTAAGCGTGATTCTGGTACAATACCCTCCTTGCACAATCGTTGATCTAGTAACAGTACTTTCTTAAAAAGTACTGCAACCCTAACCCTTCAAGGGTCGCAGCCATACAGATTTACTTTACTTTAATTCATTTCGTTCAGCTTTATTTTTATTTTCTATAACAGTCCTTTTTTATTACTTACAGTATTATAATTAGAATTAGGATTTTTATTGCATTAAAATAAAAATTATATTCATAAAGTTCCAAGACTATTTAATTACTACTTTAAATTTCTAACGTTTCGGCCTGGCCATCATCAGGGACAATCTTAAATTATAATTTGCAGGTTATTTTGCTTAAATCTAATACAATGTAGATAGAACTCACCCATTTTGTTACTTTTTACCTTAAATTTAGGAACTTTAATTACAAACTATTTTAGCACTATCATATATTTATTACTTACACTTGAAAAAAAAAATGTAATATAACTTTGTGTGGGAAGAAAAAACTATATATAAAAAATAAAATAAAATTGTTAATAAAAAATATATTTTTAGTTTATAGTATATAATATATAATTAGTTTACAGTTGATTATTCTTGGAAAAAATAAGAGTAGAATTATTTTATTATTTGTTATTCTCTGTTAATATATGGAAGTTTATATACATCCAACCTTGGATTGACATATATAAGAGTATATTATGCATTGTTGTTTGTTTTAGCAAGCGGATGTATTTGGGTAGCATTTCTCTGTTGTTGATAAGCAGTGATAACAGAGCTAAAATAATTTGTAATTAAAGGTTTTTAAATTTATATTAAAAATTGACAAAATAGGTAATAAAACATAATATAAGGCGAAATAATTAATAAATAAACACGATTTACAAATCGGTGAATTTTTCCATTAATTTGAAATGAGCCTGGAAATTTTAACAGTTGGTGTGACGCTGTAAAATTACATCTTAAGATTGTCCTTGATGATGGGCAAGTTGACCGAAACGTTAGACATTTAAAGTTATTAATAGAGAGAGTATTGTGACCTCATCAATATAATTTATTTTGTTCAATAATAAAACCAGTTTAGAACAAGATATCAGAAACTATATATAAAGATTTTTTATAGTTTTGTATATTCTTTTTACTTCTAAAAATATAATTAAATATTTCCCCGTTTTTTTTATTTTCATATTTCCTTAGAAGTGTATATATCTCAAATCACATTTCTCATTTTATTTAACATATTTTTAAATACTTCACTGTTTTTACATTTTTATAAATATTGTTCTTATAGTTACATAAATTTGTTTTTTTAATTAATATCTAGTAAGTCAAAAATAAACATGTTCTGTTATGAAATTTTATGAGCTTTATGGATTTTATAACTTCCAAGTATCATACGATCATAATAGGTCAGAGGATGTGCAAATCTCACCTATAAATATATTGATAAGGAAGATGGTGAATCAAAATAGACAATAAAACAATATGTATAATTAAAAGAATTTTCCTTTTTCAAAATCCTTCTCAAAACAAATTAAAAAGTTTTATACAGTATTTTTTTTTTATTTTAATTTAAATTTATCTTATTTCGAATTTTTCCATTCAAATATTTCTATCAAATAAGGGCAAAAAGTAACTTGTATTGAGCTGCGAGAGGGAAAATGGCCTAGAAAAAAAAATTAAATATTTCTCTGTTTTTAGTATACATTTATGTGAAAATAAACACATTTTTATTGTATATATGAATATTTTGACTTTTTTATCACATAAAATCCTAGGAAATATTTAGTTACTTAACAACTAAATGAATGTAGTTAACAGTAAGGAATGAAGTGAGATAAAACAAGACCTGAGACTCATCCTCCGACTCCTCTTCTCCGTCGAGACATATCCCCGGGTCGGGGCTGGGACCGGACACCCTCACGATGGACACGTACCTGTAGGCTACCTCGGCCATCACTGAGGACTCTCTCGTCCCCACCACACTCTGCCCCTCCAGGAGGATATAGCGGTCCTCCTCAAAGTAAACAGGATTATCGGGAGTACCTTCTCTTGCCAACCCTGACCCAAGGTCGTAGGGCACGGGTAACAGTTTAGTTAGATAGTCAATTAATAATAATAAAGACTCGAAAGGTTCGATACCGATACTAATAATCTTTCTCTACATACATCTCTCAAGTGACGCCTCTCCAAACCAAAATATACGAAATAAGTCTTAACGCAATCCTCCCATCTACGTGTTGGCCAATCCCTAGGACGTTTACCCGTCTATTCAGTGTTTATTAACATTCCGTTCGTCACCAAGTCCTAAAACGTTTTACGCTTATCTTATTCACCGCAATGCTACAGCCTGAACTATATTTGCAGATTATATATATAAATGATTGACCGTACTTATCAAATTATGAACAAGATGGACAGGGGTGCAGT